>NC_139627.1:33641451-33648951 GCF_964638095.1 Poromitra crassiceps | reverse complement strand
TCCCACCACAGTGCTGTGTCACCGCGTCTCGTCTCTCTAAGAGCGATGTCTCTGTCTGTCTCGCTGTTGGCTGCTAGCACAGTGGAGGCTGGAGGTCATGGAGCTGTAGACAGAAGAGGAAGCTGCAAGGGGGGGGTCGCCTCACCGGCCCACTCCATCTCCCTCCTACTGGGTCCCACCACAGTCTGGGGAACAAGACAGAAAGCAAGGAATCAGTGCAAATACACACAGATAAAGGCAAAGAGAGAAACAAGTGTGTGTCTGTGTGTGTGTGTGTGTGTGTGTGTGTGTGTGTGTGTGTGTGTAGGCTGTAGTGTTATGTTTTGTCAGTTAGTCATCATAGGTCAAGGGAACGATGCGAACTGTACAACAGACAAGCTATGGAGGACTAGTCTTATTCTTTGCCAGTTGTAATGATTGACTTACTCTGTTGCAGTTTGGATGTGCGTCTCGGCTCCCAGACGTTTGTGCGTCAATGTGTGTGTACATGTATCCGTGTGTGTGTGTGTGTGTGTGTGTGTGTGTGTGTGTGTGTGTGTGTGTGTGTGTGTGTGAAACAAAGTCTGCAAACCCACCCGGACCACGTAGGTGTGCGATAGTGAAACCTGGCTGCCCACGTCTTCTCCTTTATTCCACAATCCCCTCTGCTCCCACACACTGCACTGCACTGCACACACACACACACGCACACGCACACGCACACGCACACACGCACACGCACGCACACGCACACACACACACACACACACACACACACACACACACACACACACACACACACACACACACGCACAAACCTTGGTGCTTTTATTACACAGAGGAGAAACCTAAGCCATGCACAAACAGCCTGCAGCCAGGCCCTTTCCTCTCCCCAGGAACGACTTTTTCATTAAAACAAATCGCTCTCCCAACAAGCCCTCTCACGACCGCAGCCCCTCTGCCAGTCCCACCGCATATTTTCACATGTATTTATGTTTTTTTCCCTTTTTTATTGTCCTCCTGACAATGGGGTTCGTGTTAAGATGGAGCTCGGTGCGTGCTAGCTGCAGCTAGGGAAGCTTACGCAGGCTTGCTAATAGGGAATGTGCTGCAAATTAGGAGGAGGTGTGTGTGTGTGTGTGTGTGTGTGTGTGTGTGTGTGTGTGTGTGTGTGTGTGTGTGTGTGTGTGTGTGTGTGTGTGTGTGTGTGTGTGTGTGTGTGTGTGTGTGTGTGTGTGTGTGTACGTGCGGGGTCAGGGAGTGTGAGAGGAGTGGAATAGGGGGTGATCAACATTCACTGTTAACCTATCTAGATATGTGATTGATATCGGACTGATGTGCTTCTTTCTTTTTACATATCTTTTTTTGTATTTTCTTCTCCCATTTTCTCCCCAATTGTACTTGGGCAATAGAGCACCGCAGGGATGACATATTTTTGTAGGCTTAACCAGAAATCGCCACCATTTTGGTTCATCTGTGGAAAAGTCTATAGGGTCAAATAAGGTCTGTGGTTAACAACAGTTTAGGAGAACTTGGGAATTTGGGTTCAGCAGGATAATCTTCACAAACGTTAATCACTTAACGTTTCCAAAAGGCATAAAAGTGATTAACGTTTGTGAAGATTATCCTGCTGAAACCAAATTCGCATTCCCATAATACTTTTGTTAATCACAGACCTTATTTTATGCATGTAAGTGAAATCCCCATTCTAAAACCCCATTCACTTTTCCTCTTACGAACCCGGAAGTATACTTCCGGACTCATTCCTGCGATTCTCTATTCCCCCTGCTGGCCCAGTCATTGCTCCACCCCCTCTGCCGATCTGGGGAGAGCCATAGACTAGCACACGCTTCCTCGGGTACATGTGTAGTCGCCAGCCACTTCTTTTCACCTGACAGCAAGGAGTCTCACCGGGAGGACGAAAAAAGTGCATGGGAGGATCACGCTATTTCCCCCAGTTCCCCTCCCCAACTGACCAGAGGAGGCACTAGTGTAGCGACCAGGAGGACTCATACCCCACACGGCCAACTGTGTCTGTAGGAACGTCTGACCAAGCAGGAAGTACCACTGAATTGAACCCTTGTGCTTTTACCTCTACACTACCCAGATGCCCCGTGTGTGAATGTTTGTGTATTCAGAGGTTTGACTTCACGCTTATGTATGAGTGAGTGAGTGAGTGAGTGAGTGAGTGAGTGAGTGAGTGAGTGAGTGAGTGAGCGTGCGTGCGTGCGTGCGTGCGTGCGCCAGTGAATGTGCACAAGAGAGTGCAAGTCAAGGCCATGGCTTTGCGCCCTGAGTTACTGTGGCAGTAACTGCACTCCAGAGCAGGGACTGGCAGGGACTCTGCTTCACGCAGAGGAAATGATCATTTAGGGTGAACACACACACACACACACACACACACACACACACACACACACACACACACACACAACCCTGCATTTGATCAAAACTCCCTCTTTAGCATCCATCTTCATCGCCGCGCAACATCTGCACTGATTTCCTGGTTTGAAGTGAAATCACACAATGCATCAGGTTCATTTGAAACCTTTACCCTTCACCCCCCCTCCCCCCTCCCACTTTAGCCCCTCCTCCCCTCCCCCCTCCCACTTTACCTTCTCCTCCCCACCCCCCTCCCACTTTACCCCCTCCTCCCCACCCCCAGCCCCAATGTTTTTCTTTCTAAGGGGAATCATTTAGCCTTAACATTCCTCTTGTGAGAAATAGAAGTATCATTTGGCCTGTTAAAATAAATACTCCCTGAGATGTTTCGCTGGCCCAGTGAACATGTGCTGCAGGGTTTACACAGCAGTCGTCCCAGTCCGCTCTGACCGGCAGGCCGCCTCACACAGCCAGCAGGCCTCAGCACCTCCAGCCCTGCCAGGCCTACCTGGCCCAGCGTTACAATGCCTGTTGTTATCCCCATCTGTTGCTGGTATCACTCTCGGGCTCGTTAGCGACACTTTTTTCCAGGTGGTTTAATGTACCTGTAGAAGTCGTTAATGTTATTATACCTACAGTTTCCCTTACAGAGTGAATGCCGGCCGACAGGATGCATGTAAAAACAAATGGGTAGGCTATATATAGGGACATTATTATTAAAGCCACGCAGGTATGGGATATTTTTGACCCTGCGCCTTCAGGTTGTTGAGACAGCAGGGTTGCGTTTGAAGCAACATGTGGCGGAGCTGATAGAATATGCGGGTGCAGCAGCCCCTAAGAAAGGGATTTATAAACAGAAAGTCTGTAAAATCAATTCGGGAACAAACACAATACTGAAACTATATTTATGGTTACACAGGAAAAAACATCCTTGCAATTTCCTCATAAATCACAACCCCCCACCCCAAGCACATGTGTTTTTGTTAAACAGACAACAGATTTTGGCCCCACTGTGAAGTGAAGCGTTGGCGGCCTTTACGAAGATAATTACAGGAGTGACTCAACTAGTCAATATCAGAACAGGCCAAATAAACAGTGATTTATCCCCAAGGTTGTCATTTGGTTCCACGGCCAGCTCTGTCCCATGTCCAGCTCTGTCCCATGTCCAGCTCTGTCCCATGTCCAGCTCTGTCCCATGTCCGGGGCGGCTTTAGCTCAGGAGGTAGAGCAGGTCGGCCAATGACGCAAGGGTTGGCGGTTCGATCCCCGCTCCCTCCCAGCTGCCGTCGCTGTGTCCTTGGGCAAGACACTTAACCCTCCTTGCTCCCGATGGTGTGTAGGCACCCTGCGTGGCAGCCTGCCGCCATCGGTGTATGAATGGGTGAATGTAGACTATCTACTGATTGTAAAGCGCTTTGGATAAAAGCGCTATATAAATGCAGGCCATTTACCATTTACCATTTACCATGTCCAGCTCTGTCCCATGTCCAGCTCTGTCCCATGCAGATGAGACCAGCTCTGTCCCATGCAGATGAGACCTGCTGATTAACAATTAGTCCAGCGAGCCAGACGTTCCATCACACTGGCTTTTTATGTGCATGTCATCCACCTGCTATGTAGCTGAGACAGCCCTGCTCTAACTAGATTGCTATGCAAACAGCCTTGAGTAGTAGTACTCAAGGTAGTAGTAATAGTACCAGGTGACTACAGATCATAATGACTGTCTCTGTTGGCGACTCATAGTACCAGGTGACTACAGATCATAGTACCAGGTGACTACAGATCATAGTATCAGGTGACTACAGATCATAGTACCAGGTGACTACAGATCATAGTATCAGGTGACTACAGATCATAGTACCAGGTGACTACAGATCATAGTACCAGGTGACTACAGATCATAGTACCAGGTGACTACAGATCATAGTATCAGGTGACTACAGATCATAGTATCAGGTGACTACAGATCATAGTACCAGGTGACTACAGATCATAGTATCAGGTGACTACAGATCATAGTATCAGGTGACTACAGATCATAGTACCAGGTGACTACAGATCATAGTACCAGGTGACTACAGATCATAATGAATGGCGACTCAGGCACGATTGAAGCTTTCAGGATAATACATGGGGATAGTATGTTTGTGTGTATTGCTGAACTGCGTGAGTCTGCACGTGCAGACAAAGACAGTGCGTCCCTTGATCCTTTAGAGGGGAGGGATGTGAGTGAAGCAGATAAGTAGCCTACTTATCTCTCTGTGTCTGTGTGTGTGATGCTTGCCTGCCTGCCTGCACTGTGGCTCGGAGGGGTCAGGGGGTTTGGGGCAGGTTAAGGGCCAGTGTGGCCTCCACTCCCCCAGCTCGCCCACACCTGCCCTGGCCTCAGATTTATAGAGCCCTGGGTGTCAACAAACAGCAGCTGGATCCTCCCTTCCTCCTCTCCACATCCACCCCCCCCCCCCCCCCCCCCCCCACCCCATCTCATCCAGCTATAATGACCAGCCAAAACAGTTAAGGTCCGTATCATTCCTGGATGTATTTGGAATCAACCTCATTGTCCTTTCAAAACTGAGTATAATTAAATCCCCATTGTGCCCCCCCCCCACCACCACCACCACCACTCCTCTCTCCCATCCCTCCTTCTTTCCCCTCCCATCATTCGGATCAGTCAGAACTTTTGTACCCCTCCGTTTTGCTGCGGAGGTCAGATCTTCCGTCCAGATTGGAGCTTTTGGACGTTTCTGTTAGGGAGGGCTGTTGGATCACAGCTGACTATGTCACCTTGGTTCCTGACTGTTTTCATTACACCAAACAGCTATTGCTGGCAGCAGGCCTCCGCACATTTCCATCAAGTCCTTCATTTTGAATTACCCTTGAAACTTCAGTTCTATTTAAGTAAACAACTGATTGTAGAAAAGCTGTAGCAAGGCCAGGCTCGATCCGGCGAACCTCCATCATCGAACAAAACTCAAACTTTTCATTTGACGGAGCGCTTGATTTTTTGGAACACGGAGCCTCTTTACCTCTGTTCAAATGCATTAAGAAAGATTTGAATTTGAGAAATGGTCTGATATATCCAGCAGGGTCTGGGAACATTTGATGCTGAGTCAGGGCGGTTAATGTCTTGTGTATGGCCCAGCTCCAGGTTCTTGGCCCTGTCATCCTGAAGCATCTACCCCAACATCAATGTCCTATTCTGAGCTCAGTGGAGAGGGAAATGTGTGGGAATGTGTGTCTGTGTGTGTCTGTGTGTGTGTGTGTGTGTGTGTGTGTGTGTGTGTGTGTGTGTGTGTGTGTGTGTGTGTGTGTGTGTGTGTGTGTGTGTGTGTGTGTGTGTGTGTGTGTTTGTTTGTGTGTAGTGAAACGGTAGAGAACAGTCTGGTTGCACTTCAGATATCGACCTCAGCAACAGACTCCTGCCTCAAGTGGGCAGAGAGATATTCTGGGCCAGGATGAAAGGAGGGGAGAGTGGCATGATCTACTGTGTGGAAGTGCTTGATGAAAGGAGGGGAGAGTGGCATGATCTACTGTGTGGAAGTGCTTGATGAAAGGAGGGGAGAGTGGCATGATCTACTGTGTGGAAGTGCTTGGGGAACTTGGGGAAACTTCCTGGAATCAGCTATCGCACACTGCCCAGCTTCCCAGCTCGTTCAACGCTCGTAGCTCTGAAGTGGTGGCATTATCTGGCAGGGGAGGTGGGAACGGGGGGTGGGGGGGTTTGAGGAGTCCCTGGGGTGCTTTGTGAGAAGGGCCATGAGGCCGTCCTGTCTCTGCCCATCTTAAAAGACCAAGCCCCTCCTGGCCACACAAGAATGATTGAACCCAGGCATCTTGCCTCTTTGGCCTCTCAGGTAAAGGGTGCTGCTATAATAAGAAGTTGCCAGCTTTTTATAGAAACAAATCAAACATTTAATGATTTGGCAGAACAACTTAAAATTGATCTCAGGCTTTCTCCCTTTCTCTTTCATTAGGCTATTAGCAGTGTGGTATTCTTGGCATTCAATAGCTAACGAGGCTCCCAGAGCTTGTACAGTAAATAGCATGCACTTCATATAAATGTACACATATCGAGGGCTTGGAGCCAAAGAGACATAAGTGCGTTATAGTAGGCTTTACAGGAAAGACCTTTTTTTAATGATCAAACTTGAATTAGCTGCCGTTACCACATAGCCTACTAACTGTACTAAGCACAATATTTTAACTTTTTGTGTTATCAGATTGAGCATCTCACTAGTATAAGGCGGATTCAGCGGTGCATATTGCTCAGTTGCTGAACTGCCAGTTAAGCAGCGTGCAAGCTGTGTGGGGCACGCTAGAAATGAGCATGCGAAGCGCGTGATATTTCTAGTTACCATAAAAACAATAATGCTACAGTTTAAGTATAATTATTTACTTACTTTTTTATGGCAAAAGAGTGAGATATGCCTTTTTTTTAAGGGGTGGACCGATCACGTTTTTTTGCCACCGATCACGATCGCCGATCATGCAAGGGGCGTGTTGACAGAGTGCGGTGTGGAGGTGAGTAAAAAAACACTGACGAAAGCAAAGTGTGTGATTTGCAACACAAAGATTTAAATGATAGAGCATATTATGAAAGTGAAACAATAGACATTTTCTATCATGAAAATGTTTTTTTTTGTACACCAATTAACTCTGCGGAGAAATGGGCTGCCTCGTGTTTCTCACGTGCATCATGATCGGCTGCATAGATCGGCAACAATAAAGCAATATCTGCAATCAGCTGATCGCATATTGGATGTCAAAATCTGACGATTCCGATCACGTGCCGATCAATCGGTGCACCTCTACCTTTTTTTGGCACAAACATTGTTCCAATACAGCCATGCAGAATATGGAAGTAAACAATTGTAAAAACACATTAATTTAAATAAAAATATAGCAATTATACTTAAATTAACACTGACATTTCCACCAGACCTTTATGCTACATGGAACATAATCAAATTGATAGATTTTTTTCCCTGTGATTTTTTTGGGGATAAACCTTTTTAATAAACCTCTACAAGTTCATAGACATTAAGAAACTACTTTTGATTCTAAACTACATTCTTTCTGTTGCTAGTATAGTACATTTTTGCATCTGTCCCAGATCACATCACTTATTGATGTGTCCTA
>NC_139627.1:33421451-33628951 GCF_964638095.1 Poromitra crassiceps | reverse complement strand
CTGTTTTTAACTGAAGCTGTCTGTTCTTTCCCTCAGTGCAGGAAAGCCTATTTCAATCCGGTTTGTATTATCCGTGAGAGGTGCAGGCATCGCTATGGACCAACCGAGTGCAAGGACACATTCAGTCTTCATTTAGGAGATTGATATCCAGCCTTATTTCAAGCTACATGAAAAAATGGAAGGGGACTATAATTTCGGGAGATTTATGTGGACGTGTGCAACAGAAAAACAGGCGTGTTCGCCTCAAAAAATGGACTCCGCTGGGATCCAAAACTCCTACGAAAATAGTCCCATTTTTACAGGCGGTGTAGAATAACTTTCTCTCCTCCCAACCAGGTAGCTGCCAAAGACAACCAGTGTTTGATGAGTGTACCGGGTCTGGCTGTGGAGTGAAACGCACTTAGCACAGTACAAGTGTATACAAGTGACTTAGCACAGTACAAGTTAGTGATGCGCGGGCCGCAGTTATAACCGCGCTGACCGCGGAGATACCGCCCCGCGGGCGGGCCGGATCATAAAAATAAACATTCTGATTTATAGCGGTTGCGGGCGGTTGAAACGATGTATCATTACTGGGGCAAAATAATATTAATTATGTTCTCTGGTCTATGAACGTATTTTAAGCTACATTTTTCGTCAGGCATATTCTTAGTCGCCTATTGTAGATCCCCCAAAGGACCCACGGCCGTAAACCAAACAATAGCCATGTGCTAGGTCCGTAGCTCCACTTTTCGTCCATATATGGTCAATGATGTCACCCTCAAAAAGGAGTCTCCGCTGAAGACGTGTTTGAAGAGAAGACGCGTTCGTATTTCCCCATACAATGAGGCAATCAAGTAAACTAAACTTAAAGCTATAGCGTTAGCCGAGTAAACTACATGAGGGCAAGTGGTGGACTGGACATAATACAGCATCAAAATTTATTTGGAGTCTTGGACTGCAGCGATCGCACCAACGGCAGCAGAAACCGCAAGTTCGCTCCTTTTATAGCGTTTTATAGCGTTTATAGCGTCGGGTGCATGGCGGGCGCGGATCTATAAATAGTATGAAATAATTTGCACAGATTTATGGCGGGCGGACGGTTCATGCATACAAGTGTATTAAAGTGACTTAGCACAGTACAAGTGTATTCAAGTGACTTAGTACAGTACAAGTGTATTCAAGTGACTTAGCACAGTACGATTGTGTACAAGTGACTTAGCACAGTACAAGTGTATACAAGTGACTTAGCACAGTACAAGTGTGTATACAAGTGACTTAGCACAGTACAAGTCTATTCAAGTGACTTAGCACAGTACAAGTGTATACAAGTGACTTAGCACAGTACAAGTGTATACAAGTGACTTAGCACAGTACAAGTGTATACAAGTGACTAAGCACAGTACAAGTGTATACAAGTGACTTAGCACAGTACAAGTCTATTCAAGTGACTTAGCACAGTACGATTGTATACAAGTGACTTAGCACAGTACAAGTGTATACAAGTGACTTAGCACAGTACAAGTGTATACGAGTGACTTAGCACAGTACGGGCCCTATCGTTGTACGGCGCTATTGTTTGCGCTGCCTTTGCGCTGCGTTTGCGTGCCTCTTATTGCTATCGTCTGCCTCCACCGTCCAGTTTTGCGCTGTGATGACACAGGTGTAGGTGTGGCCCAGGCGTGTCCGTGGCCTCTAGCCTATTATGTGTCTCGCGCAAGTGTCATTTAGCGCTGTGGGGAAGATACCGTCGGTATGTGGCGAGCGCAAAGAGAGGTTTGGCAGTTGCCCGTTCCAAAATAGGCGTTCCAGCGCAATGTGTGCTCTCAATTTTAACGCCAGGAAATAACTGGTCTTAGCGCAAACGCAGACGTACGCCTGAGCGCAGACAGTCTCCACATCTCCGTGCAGTGCAGGAAATCCTTGATTGGATCCATTTACGCACGGCATGGATGTCACTCTCCACTCGCGCCTGCACACACTCTTCTCTCCTCGGAATGCCACGTTGATTTTCAACTATTGCCTACACTGCAGAAAAAACACACCTTGATTTAAAAATGAGAATTTGTTTGTCATGGTTTTATTAGGCTACATAATTCCCGACCATACAGGTCTGTGGTGTAACATTAGATTACTTTAGGTAGGAGAGGGTAGGAGAAAATAAAAAGCAAATGTTGATCTTTTCCAACCATGATACGTTTAATACCACCGCAATAGCCCTCTCCACTTCCCTCGTCGGGGGAGAGAGAGAGAGACACCCTCTCCCCATCAAGCAGACAGTGACGGAAGCATGTGTCTTTATGCGTGCCAAGGGGAAAATGACAGGCTAAATTGGTGGGATTCGATGTATATATATTAATAGAAACGAATAGAAAATAGCTGATTAATAAAATGTGTGCTGGTGGAACGAAATTCAACTTCAAATAGAGCAGCATCACTCATCGCCGGCTCTCAGTAGGCTACACTGCGCAATTACGCATGCAGTATATGCCCGCAGCGGAGATGCAGGAGAAGAGAGCCCGAAAAGGAATAGGCTAAGCATACGTCCATACAGTCAGACGTTTGGGCAGCAGCCCTTTTTCAGCGTGTGAAATGGCAATAATACACAGGTAATTCACAGGTGGGCATGAGCACGTTATTTGATTTCTAGGACAGCCTCACATCTCTCTCTCTCTCTCTCTCTCCCTCTCCCTCTGAGTCAGGAGGAAGCTGCTGATGTGACGCTGTGGTTTTACGGGCATGACCGCACCTCCACAATGCTTTTGGGCATAAACACGCCTATACGGAGATGTGCGCCGTGATGACGTGAAGCGCAGCGGGCCGACACGCCCACAATTACGCCTTTGCGCGGTGCTATTCCAGCGCAAAACGGGCGCTAATGCAAGTCGGGAAGATAGAGCCCTACATGTGTATACAAGTGACTTAGCACAGTACAAGTGTATTCAAGTGACTTAGCACAGTACAAGTGTATTCAAGTGACTTAGCACAGTACAAGTGTATACAAG
This sequence comes from Poromitra crassiceps, assembly GCF_964638095.1. Taxonomy (NCBI): domain Eukaryota; kingdom Metazoa; phylum Chordata; class Actinopteri; order Beryciformes; family Melamphaidae; genus Poromitra; species Poromitra crassiceps. The sequence continues at coordinate 33,625,967 of NC_139627.1, read as the reverse complement.
TGACTTAGCACAGTACAAGTGTATTCAAGTGACTTAGCACAGTACGATTGTATACAAGTGACTTAGCACAGTACAAGTGTATACAAGTGACTTAGCACAGTACAAGTGTATACAAGTAACTTAGCACAGTACAAGTGTATACAAGTGACTTAGCACAGTACAAGTGTATACAAGTGACTTAGCACAGTACAAGTGTATACAAGTAACTTAGCGCAGTACAAGTGTATTCAAGTGACTTAGCGCAGTACAAGTGTATTCAAGTGACTTAGCACAGTACAAGTGTATACAAGTGACTTAGCACAGTACAAGTGTATTCAAGTGACTTAGCACAGTACAAGTGTATTCAAGTGACTTAGCACAGTACAAGTGTATACAAGTGACTTAGCACCGTACAAGTGTATACAAGTGACTTAGCACAGTACAAGTGTATTCAAGTGCCTTAGCACAGTACAAGTGTATTCAAGTGACTTAGCACAGTACAAGTGTATACAAGTGACTTAGCACAGTACAAGTGTATACAAGTGACTTAGCACAGTACAAGTGTATACAAGTGACTTAGCACCGTACAAGTGTATACAAGTGACTTAGCACAGTACAAGTGTATTCAAGTGACTTAGCACAGTACAAGTGTATTCAAGTGACTTAGCACAGTACAAGTGTATACAAGTGACTTAGCACCGTACAAGTGTATACAAGTGACTTAGCACAGTACAAGTGTATTCAAGTGCCTTAGCACAGTACAAGTGTATTCAAGTGACTTAGCACAGTACAAGTGTATACAAGTGACTTAGCACAGTACAAGTGTATACAAGTGACTTAGCACAGTACGTATACAAGTGAGCCTCTTAGGCTGAATGAGTTAATGGATAACGCTACTGCGGGAAGGAAACACAGAATCAAAGGGAGACAGAGGAGAACTGCGCTTTTCAGAAGCATCGAGGACGCTGCGACTGCGGACCACAGAGGGTGCCCCTGATGATCTTAACACACAAACACACAGTCACACGCATGCAGACATGTGCATGATATCACAAACACAGTCACACGCATGCAGACATGTGCATGATATCACAAACACAGTCACATGCATGCAGACATGTGCATGATATCACAAACACACAGTCACATGCATGCAGACATGTGCATGATATCACAAACACACAGTCACACGCATGCAGACATGTGCATGATATCACAAACACACAGTCACACGAATGCAGACATGTGCATGATATTACAAACACACAGTCACACGCATGCAGACATGTGCATGATATCACAAACACACAGTCACACGCATGCAGACATGTGCATGATATCACAAACACACAGTCACACGCATGCAGACATGTGCATGATATCACAAACACACAGTCACACACATGCAGACATGTGCATGATATCACAAACACACAGTCACACACATGCAGACATGTGCATGATATCACAAACACACAGTCACACACATGCAGACATGTGCATGATATCACAAACATGCAGACATGTGCATGATATCACAGACACAGTCACATGCATGCAGACATGTGCATGATATCACAAACACACAGTCACACGCATGCAGACCAACGATGCAGACATGTGCATGATATCACAAACACACAGTCACATGCATGCAGACATGTGCATGATATCACAAACACACAGTCACACGCATGCAGACATGTGCATGATATCACAAACACTCAGTCACACGCATGCAGCCATGTGCATGATATCACACACAGTCACATGCATGCAGACATGTCCATGATATCACAAACACACAGTCACACGCATGCAGACATGTGCATGATATCACAAACACACAGTCACACGCATGCAGACATGTGCATGATATCACAAACATGCAGACATGTGCATGATATCACAAACATGCAGACATGTGCATGATATCACAAACATGCAGACATGTGCATGATATCACAAACATGCAGACATGTGCATGATATCACAAACACACAGTCACACGCATGCAGACATGTGCATGATATCACAAACACACAGTCACACACATGCAGACATGTGCATGATATCACAAACACACAGTCACACGCATGCAGACATGTGCATGATATCACAAACACACAGTCACACGCATGCAGACATGTGCATGATATCACAGACACACAGTCACATGCATGCAGACATGTGCATGATATCACAGACACACAGTCACATGCATGCAGACATGTGCATGATATCACACACAGTCACACGCATGCAGACATGTGCATGATATCACAGACACACAGTCACATGCATGCAGACATGTGCATGATATTACAAACACACAGTCACATGCATGCAGACATGTGCATGATATCACACACAGTCACACGCATGCAGACATGTGCATGATATCACAGACACACAGTCACATGCATGCAGACATGTGCATGATATTACAAACACACAGTCACACACATGCAGACATGTGCATGATATCACAAACACACAGTCACACGCATGCAGACATGTGCATGATATCACAAACACAGTCACACACATGCAGACATCTGCATGATATCACAAACACACAGTCACACGCATGCAGACATGTCCATGATATCACAAACACACAGTCACACACATGCATGATATCACATGTGGAATGAGAACAGCAGCCCTTGCGACTGGATGGAGGATTAGGAGACAAAGGAAGAGAGAGGAGGGGTGCTTCTGGTATAACGGAGAGAAACGGACAAATGGAGTGAAAGATTCTGAGAAAGAGATAGGGCCTGGGAGATATGGCGCAACGAGAGAGAGAGAGAGAGAGAGAGAGAGAGAGACTAAGTGTTTCCCCATGTGCACCTGGGGCAGTGGCTGACCCTGTAAAGCGGGGTGTAAGCCTTAGCCCTCTCTCCCTGTGCCAATGCCCATAGGCACTGAGGAATCACAGGAATGAGGGAGAGTGGCCAAAAGCAGTCGGCACCTCCACTCTCTTGGTGTCTGCATGGAAGTGCCTGTGCAGTGGGCCTCCGGCACGGCCCAGCCAGAGAGCACTCAGCACGGCCGCGCTCCGTCTGCTCCATGGCCCTCATGGGGCGCTGATGAGCTCAGTGACGCTGACTGACACCATTCTGATCAGCAGCCAAGAGGCACCTGGAACATTTTTGTGTCCAGGCGACTGCATCATTTGAATGTTTTCTTGGTAATACTTTAGATTGGGGAACACATATGAACTAGTAATAAGTTGCATATTAATATGCAGATTAGTTGTTTATTGGTTCATTATTACAAATCACATATTATTACTTTATTATTTGTATTCTGTTTTCTATACATACACACATATAGATATACAAATATATCCCATAAAACTATGGGTTTTCCCCACAATAACATCCTAATTAGTCCTAATAGCAGTCAGTAGGTAAGTTGTTACACATTAATTGGGTACATGCTTTGCTCACTATGGGGCTTTTCACTAACACAGACCACACCATAGTTCGAAACAGAATTGATTTATTGTAGTTTGAGTGTTTGGGTGCAAGTCGTAATGGGGTCGGGGTGCGGATGATGTTGATGATGTTCGACTAGTCAGGAACCCGGGGGGTCGAGACTCAGGGTGGGGGTAACGTCTCCGGTGAAGCGCCTCTTACATTTGGAGCGCGGCTTCACGGGGATGGAGTCCCGGCTCCATCGGCCCCCCCGTGGTTCCTGTGGGCAGAGGATAGAGATTCAAGGTTATGCAGATGCCAACAGTGGCCCTAGCTAACATGTTTTAGAATTGTTGTGGGAGGAAACCGGAGTACCCGGGGAAAACCCACGCAGCACGAGGAGAACATGCAACTCTGCACGTGCTGCCCGTAATGAATTAAATTAGGGTTGGGCGGGAGGGTTGTTACATCTGATGTATTGTTACATCTGGTGCAAACAGGGTTTGGTGGGATTGTGGCGTTATATATAGGCTACAGTAGATTGGGTTGATTGAGCCCAGGTGAATGGATTGGAGGAGGTACAGGTGATTACATTTACATGGTGATGAGTGACAATGGTGTGGTCTCATGTTCCTGAACCTCAGTTATCTTCAATAACTCCATATAAGGTGCTAGTATCACATATTATTAAGATCAATTATTAAACTATTGAGGGAAAGGTCATAGTTAATATGTTGCCTAAAGGAAATGGTTAGTTTTCTTTAATATAAGCAGCTGTAAAACTGTCTATTTAAACACAGATTAACACAGCCGAATTAAGAGTAAGACTCGAGTAAGAATCTAGTCATAAGAAAATGAAGGGGGAGAAAATACTAGAAGCTTCAGTTTATTCAGAATGAACTGTAGGACCAAAACTGATACTTAGGGGAATGGCTCTGAGAAAAACATCTGAACACAGGTGCACTGTGTGTGTGTGTGTGTGTGTGTGTGTGTGTGTGTGTGTGTGTGTGTCCATGTGTGTGTGCGAGCGTGTGTGTGTGTGTCTGTGTGTGTGTGTGTGTGCGTACGTGCGTGTGTCCACGTGTGTTTGCGCGAGCGTGTGTGTCCGTGCATGTATGTGTCCGTGCGTGCGTGTGTGTGAGCGAGTGAGTGTGTGTGTGTGCGTGTGTGTCCATGTGTGTGTGACTGTGTCCGTGTGTGTGTGCTTCCGTGTGTGCTTCCAGGTTGAGGATTTGTTGTCATGAGAAAGGAGTGGCAAGCAGCCAGTAAAGAGAAACTTTTCCCCTCTTGCTCTCAGATGTCTGTTTAGGCTTTGTAGATTAGCCATGACTGCTTCATCACACGCACACGCGCACACACACACACACACACACACACACACACACACACACACACACACACACACACACACACACACACACACACACACACACACACACACACACACACACACACACACACACACTTTCCTCACAGGAGATCCTCTTAACCCCGGAGACTTTATGACCTTCCTGCATATCAGTTTTTACAGTGCAGTGGTCCTGAGCAGAACAGCAGTAAAGTGGAACAAGGATAGAGTGAGAGAACAAGATTGTTTACAGCGAGTCTCTGCACTCTGTCAAACAACACTGCATGCTGTGAGGAGCACGACTCACCGATCCCTGTTTGCTACAAAGTTGCAATTCACATGCAAGTCAACGTGGACGTTAGGGTTCCACAAAATTCGTTTTTGAATGCTGATACTGGTACCAATATTTTTTAGATCGAAGACGCCGATAGATGGTATTTTGTGCTGATTCGCAATATGTTTAAATTTTAACATTTTCATGCAAATAAATAAGTAAATAGATAAATAAATACATACAAGTATTCAGTCCTCCCCCCCACAATTTTATTGTTGACAGTGTGGAAAAGACAGCATAGTGAATATTCAAACATTGAAACCAATAATGATAATAAAACATTCATACATATTTATTTGCATGGAATCTGGTCAAACAGAAATCAATTCAGGTTAAGTGTTTCCCATACTCTACCAGTACAGTAGGCTACTGATCAGTTACAAAGTAAATAGTAATCAAAGACTGCATCATATCCTTCATATCGGCGGTGGACAACACTGACACAGTAGTATCTGATATTTAATAACAGATCAATATTGCCCCGATGTATCAGCTAACCAATATATCGGTCTAACCCTGGTGGACGCGTGCCAAACGTTGCGCCCAGATTTACAAGACGGATGAGGACGAGCGCAGCTGGCTCAACGTGTGACAGTCACTCAAGTGATGCTGTGCCGCAGAGCATGACAGGGCAGAAAATGGGATGCGTGAGTGTGTGTGTGTGAGTCAAACAGATAGACACAGGCACTGAGAGGGGGGGATGGGAGGGAGTGGAGGTTCTTCCCTTATTGTCCTCCCCCATCTCACAGCGCCTTTCAGAAGACATAAAAGGCCAAATATGCCCCCCGCCACTGCAGCGATGTCACCCTTTGTGTTGGGCCTGGGTAGCAGGTGACTTTGTGTTGGGTCTGGGTAGCAGGTGACTTTGTGTTGGGTCTGGGTAGGTGACTTTGTGTTGGGTCTGGGTAGCAGGTGACTTTGTGTTGGGTCTGGGTAGCAGGTGACTTTGTGTTGGGCCTGGGTAGCAGGTGACTTTGTGTTGGGCCTGGGTAGCAGGTGACTTTGTGTTGGGTCTGGGTAGCAGGTGACTTTGTGTTGGGTCTGGGTAGCAGGTGACTTTGTGTTGGGTCTGGGTAGCGGGTGACTTTGTGTTGGGTCTGGGTAGCAGGTGACTTTGTGTTGGGTCTGGGTAGCAGGTTGACTTTGTGTTGGGTCTGGGTAGCAGGTGACTTTGTGTTGGGTCTGGGTAGCAGGTGACTTTGTGTTGGGCCTGGGTAGCAGGTGACTTTGTGTTGGGTCTGGGTAGCAGGTGACTTTGTGTTGGGCCTGGGTAGCAGGTGACTTTGTGTTGGGCCTGGGTAGCAGGTGACTTTGTGTTGGGCCTGGGTAGCAGGTGACTTTGTGTTGGGCCTGGGTAGCAGGTGACTTTGTGTTGGGTCTGGGTAGCAGGTGACTTTGTGTTGGGCCTGGGTAGCAGGTGACTTTGTGTTGGGTCTGGGTAGCAGGTTGACTTTGTGTTGGGTCTGGGTAGCAGGTGACTTTGTGTTGGGTCTGGGTAGCAGGTGACTTTGTGTTGGGCCTGGGTAGCAGGTGACTTTGTGTTGGGCCTGGGTAGCAGGTGACTTTGTGTTGGGTCTGGGTAGCAGGTGACTTTGTGTTGGGCCTGGGTAGCAGGTGACTTTGTGTTGGGCCTGGCTAGCAGGTGACTTTGTGTTGGGTCTGGGTAGCAGGTTGACTTTGTGTTGGGTCTGGGTAGCAGGTTGACTTTGTGTTGGGCCTGGGTAGCAGGTTGACTTTGTGTTGGGTCTGGGTAGCAGGTTGACATTGTGTTGGGTCTGGGTAGCAGGTTGACTTTGTGTTGGGTCTGGGTAGCAGGTTGACTTTGTGTTGGGTCTGGGTAGCAGGTGACTTTGTGTTGGGTCTGGGTAGCAGGTTGACATTGTGTTGGGTCTGGGTAGCAGGTTGACTTTGTGTTGGGCCTGGGTAGCAGGTGACTTTGTGTTGGGTCTGGGTAGCAGGTGACTTTGTGTTGGGTCTGGGTAGCAGGTGACTTTGTGTTGGGCCTGGGTAGCAGGTGACTTTGTGTTGGGCCTGGGTAGCAGGTGACTTTGTGTTGGGTCTGGGTAGCAGGTTGACTTTGTGTTGGGCCTGGGTAGCAGGTGACTTTGTGTTGGGCCTGGGTAGCAGGTGACATTGTGTTGGGTCTGGGTAGCAGGTGACTTTGTGTTGGGTCTGGGTAGCAGGTTGACTTTGTGTTGGGTCTGGGTAGCAGGTGACTTTGTGTTGGGTCTGGGTAGCAGGTTGACTTTGTGTTGGGCCTGGGTAGCAGGTGACTTTGTGTTGGGCCTGGGTAGCAGGTGACTTTGTGTTGGGTCTGGGTAGCAGGTGACTTTGTGTTGGGCCTGGGTAGCAGGTGACTTTGTGTTGGGCCTGGGTAGCAGGTGACTTTGTGTTGGGCCTGGGTAGCAGGTGACTTTGTGTTGGGTCTGGGTAGCAGGTGACTTTGTGTTGGGTCTGGGTAGCAGGTGACTTTGTGTTGGGTCTGGGTAGCAGGTGACTTTGTGTTGGGTCTGGGTAGCGGGTGACTTTGTGTTGGGCCTGGGTAGCAGGTGACTTTGTGTTGGGCCTGGGTAGCAGGTGACTTTGTGTTGGGCCTGGGTAGCGGGTGGCTCCGAGGCTAATATTTTAATACGTGTGAAAGCAGACGGTGAGGACCTGATAATGCCCGGGGTGATGTAATGGACTCTTTCTGCGCTCCGTGTGAAGGGGACGGGGGGGGGTGGGGGAGGCACTGAGGGTGTGCGAGACAGGCGTGTGTGTGTGTGTGTGTGTGTGTGTGTGTGTGTGTGTGCGTGTGCGTGCATGCATACGTGTGTGTGCCAGTTACATGGAGGGGACTGGGTGGTTGATTATACCGAATGTTTGACTTATCCCCATCCTGGCATTTGCGATGGAGGCTCTGATTACAGTGGCGCCTCAACCTGAACAACCTGTGCCTTTTTATAGTCCGGCACCGCCACACACACACACACACACACACACACACACACACACACACACACACACACACACACACACACACACACACACACACACACACACACACACGTGAAATGGTCTTATTCCTCCTTCCTCTTGAATAGACGGTTCCCATCATATCATCATAGATAAACCACTGACATCCCACTAATCCCCAAAGGATCTCAAACACATGAACATTAGCAATGACAAGGAAATAGAACTCCATTCTATTTTCTCTTCTACTTTTCCCATTCAACCTATGAGCTCTAACTCTGGAAATAGATTGTAAATGTATGAGCTGTTACTTAAAAAACAAAATGTGTTTTGATGTCAGTATGGATCATCAGTGGCTGTGTTTCCCAAAGCTTTGGGCCAACAGTATGGATGGATGTCTTTATATGTAGCCAGCATACAGTCAGCATGAAAGCATACATCATCCATTCCAAAGACAATTTCCTCCCTTATCAACGGAGCACAGTGCTGGAGCACAGTGCTGGGGGAGACGTGGAAGACGCTGTAATCACAGCGTCTGTGAGCGCCTGTCTGACTGCCACACAGCTGAAATATGGTTCTGCTTCAACGCCTCATATCTTTTACACTTACAGTGTCTCTGAGGGATTCACGCCAATTCATCTAAGTGTGTACACACACACACACACACACACACACACACACACACACACACACACACACTTCCACCCGGCTTTTCTATGCTCAAGTGTCTTTGTTTTGCACATCTCCCAGATGACACAAAATCAAAACGGAGATGTTGGTTTGCAAATGTAATCCATGCTCTTGTGTGTGAAGCAGCATCAGAATCACCTCCCTGCGTGCATCTATGTTGAGGCGGCTGTTGTTGGGTCCATGTTGGTGAGGGCACAGCTGAACACGTCCTCCAGCATGGCAGCGTAGTGGACGTTCTTCACTGCGGGGCCACTGGCCTCAAAACCCCAGTTCACATCAAACTGGAGACAACAGGAGCACACAGTCACTGCAGCAGCTGTCCCGAGTTCAAAACATTTGCCATAAAGGTGATGGAAGTGATTCTGGAGGAAGGATTGATTGATCAACACGGTTCTCATTCTCAAATAGTCAAATAATGACCCTTTGGGTTGGTGGCCCAACTTGGGAATAAGAAATGTGTTGATTCAAGCGTGTTGATTCAAACGTGTTGACTCAAATGTGTTGACTCTCTCTCCTGACTGGATAAAGTGGGATGTGTTCTCTCTGCTGATTGGATAAAGTGGGATGGGACAGCAGAAAGGTTTATTTTCTGTTTACCCATGTTACTGACCAAACACTGCTGTGATTGCCATCAGAATATAGAGCTATTTAACACTTATTTTAACAAAAATGTATCACTTACAGCAGCTTTAATCTCTCTCTTCATTTCTATATTTTCTATATTATCAATTGTTCTTTATTCTGTATATTCTTGTTACTGTGTGTTAGCTAGAATCAGCTAGACATACTTTCTGTGAAGCCCTCTGAGACATGCTTGTGAATTAGGGCTATATAAATAAACTTGACTTGACTTGACTTGACTTGACTTTAATCTTATTGTTGCTGTGCAGAAAACCTCAAGAAAAACAAAATGAATTTTTCAGGAACAGAGATAAAACAATTATTTTTAGCAAGGCGCAATGTACATATTTGTATAAAGCATTTTGGCTTGGATTGGTTCCAGTCTGAAAAATATTTTCCATAAGAAGAGGACACAATCAACATTCAATAATCACACTCAAAAAACAAAGATACAAAGGCAGGCCACAACCAATATAAAGATAGTTACACTGGAATTTTACCCCATTGGAAATACTATTTCACATACAGTATAAGTTGAAACATTTTAGTGGCTGAGGTAGGACAAGAGGAAACAACACAGAGAAGGAGCAAGACTGGATGGCAGCAAAGACCAAAAAGCCAACATTCCTGTGATGTCATCACTATGAGACATAATATTTCGGACACCCACAAAGACGCAAAAGGTGCAGCGGCTGTTGTCATTCTTCTTCGGGGTTTCCGTGGAGGTTGTTAAGGAAGGCAGAGTAGCTGACCAGAGACTGAGCGACTAGTTTGGGCTTAGGACCCGGCGAGGCAGAGAGTAGCTGGAAACCAGTGACAGAGGAAAATTAGAGAGTTGGGAAATCAGTGTCGGTGTACAAACACGCACGCACGCACGCACGCACGCGCACGCACACACACACACACACACACACACACACACACACACACACACACACACACACACACACACACACACACACACACGCAGTCCTCTCTCATTCTGTCCCCGCCTGTCTCCGTCTGTTGTCATGCTGCCACGGTGTGAGTGCAGCTGTTTCTGCTTAGCTCTGGCTGTGGCGAGGCACGCTAAATCAGCATTACATAGTGGAGACACAGACATGAGGCAGAAGATCAGAGGAGCTACTTCCGTCCTTTTCGACCACCTATCTCTCTCACCCCCTCTGTCTCCCCATCGCCTTCTCGTCCCTTTTCCTTGCACAACAATAAAGTGCTGGCTTGTTCATTTAGACTATTAGCTTACTCACTCACTTGATTCTGCTTCTGGCTCACTCGTCCACTCTGTCATCCTGTCACTCATAATTAGGCCTAAGCTTTATATTGATTTTAAAATGAGAACTATTTAAGAATCTGTGCACACACAATGCTAAAGCCCTTACTCTGCTTCTCTCTTCTCATTCCCTCTCATCTCAAAGTCTTACGTCTGTCCATCCTCTCTCACCTTCAGGGTGTCGTCGGGCAGGACCGGGGGGGCGGGGTTCTCCCTCCAGTTGATGCCAGCCAGGAGCGCGTGGTAGTCAATGTCCTCTTCCTCTGTGAACCTGCAGCAGACACGTGTCCAGATTACAAGCAGGTATGTCCTGTAGAAACACTTTTCGGACGACAGAGCCAATCTGGAGCCTATCTCCGTGTTTCCCCTGACCACTGATGGGCGGGATAGACCGCTCCACCTTAAAGAGCTCCCTCCAGATCGGAAAGAATTCAATTTGTACTTATTCCAATGGAGATTGTTTTACTGTCATGTAGACTGACTGCTGTTTCAAACATTGCAGAGTTTTCTCAACTCTGCCAAGAAAAATGTCCCGGGGAAGCACTCGTCTAAAATATATACTTCACAATCAGTGAAAAATAAAATAATACGTTTACTGTAACCATTCTGAAAATGTAGTGGAACATTTGATTGTTCCATGCTAAATTGTGCTGTGTGGGTGGGCTCTTACTTGTTGAGCAGGGTTCGGAGCAGATCCTCAGCTAGAGGCAGCTGAAAGGCCTTGCAGATAGTCCTTGTCTCTTTGGTAGATAGACGGCCAGTTCTGGAGACAGAGAGACACAGCTACCTCACATCAGGAAGGTTATCACACTACAGGAGACAGAGAGACAAAGCTACCTCACATCAGGAAGGTTATCACACTACAGGAGACAGAGAGACAAAGCTACCTCACATCAGGAAGGTTATCACACTACAGGAGACAGAGAGACAAAGCTACCTCACATCAGGAAGGTTATCACACTACAGGAGACAGAGAGACAAAGCTACCTCACATCAGGAAGGTTATCACACTACAGGAGACAGAGAGACAAAGCTACCTCACATCAGGAAGGTTATCACACTACAGGAGACAGAGAGACAAAGCTACCTCACATCAGGAAGGTTATCACACTACAGGAGACAGAGAGACAAAGCTACCTCACATCAGGAAGGTTATCACACTACAGGAGACAGAGAGACAAAGCTACCTCACATCAGGAAGGTTATCACACTACAGGAGACAGAGAGACACAGCTACCTCACATCAGGAAGGTTATCACACTACAGGAGACAGAGAGACACAGCTACCTCACATCAGGAAGGTTATCACACTACAGGAGACAGAGAGACACAGCTACCTCACATCAGGAAGGTTATCACACTACAGGAGACAGAGAGACAAAGCTACCTCACATCAGGAAGGTTATCACACTACAGGAGACAGAGAGACAAAGCTACCTCACATCAGGAAGGTTATCACACTACAGGAGACAGAGAGACAAAGCTACCTCACATCAGGAAGGTTATCAGACTACAGGTTGGAACGCAAAATGGACCGCATGCCTGTCTGTAGTGTGTTATTTGAATAAGCCTGTGCCTCATGGAAAAATGTGTTCTGTGTACAGTATATGCTGGACTGAAGAATCCCCGCTTTAAGACATTCTAATAGATTTATAAGAACAACCGAGCAAGATATGAACACGTATGCATGAATAATTGGTTTTTGCTCCCTATATGGATCAACAAAGCATGACACTATTATCATTATTATTAATAATAGAGAAATCAACCCAAAGTGACGGTGTATTCTCTGTATGTGGATGTGAGACAGAGGCCCAGTTGTTTTCCACGGTGATGTGGTCCAGAGGCATAGTCTTCTTGACATGCCATCTTCAAACTTGCATCCTCTTCTTCACAGTACAACAACAAACCAGCATCTGAACGATACGGCCATCAAAAGACGCGGCTGGTGGCTAATGAAAGCACACCTGTGGCTACACAAAGGTGAGCTGAGCTGCTAGTTAATCATCTTATAGATCCATCAATGCTCCAGTCCCTGTTTTTCTTTTCTTTCAAGTTATTATTGTGATTGTGACTAGGATCTGTTGCTGAGTGGCCTCCATTAGACATGCCCTTACTCATACTAGTGTGCAGGAATAGCATTGGTGATTCAGAGCATCATATTATAGGCATAGATGCCAGCTGTTAAAGAGACAGACCATCGTGCGTCCTAGTAGCTCACCTGGTAGCACGCATACCACGAAGGCTCGGCCCTTCACGCGGCCGACCGGGGTTAGAATCCGACCTGCGGTCCTTTGCCGCATGTCATCCCCTCTCTCTCTCCCCACCTTTCCTGTCTGCCTACTGTCCTATATAAAAAATAAATGAAGGCGAAATGCCCCAAAAATTATAAAAAAAGAAAAGAGACAGACCATAATAAGCGTACAGACCCTGTTGCAACCACGAGTATAACGCAGGGTTGCCAACTCACACGTTTCTGGCGTGTGACACACTATTTCACCTTCAATCTCACGCGCTCACTCTGCCCAAACAATTCTCACGCCAATGAACACTGACTGCTGCGGTCCCCACATGTCCTCTAGAGCAGCAGCAATCTAACAAACCTGCCTGCCACATCCCCATGGCTGCTCACCAAACGCCACTCCAAGCATCAAACGTTAGTCCAGTGGAAAGTTATGAATGAAGTTGTAGCCTATCAGCCACGCACAGGAGAGCGCAATCCATTATTGTTGCAACGCCATGTGACAAGTGCAAGTCGATATTTCCATTGACCATTTAGGTAGGCTATATAAGATGTGCGAGATGTTATGCAAATGGTCTTGGATTAAAATATAGGCTATGCTACACATCTGAATATTGTTTATATTTGCCATTGTAATTAGGAGCAGAATTTGATTCATGGTTACTGTACTTGAATATGGTCATGCCAAAAGAGAAAAGGGGGAGGAGATATCCATTCATTCATTCAATAAAGATAAGTGACATCACTGATGGTATGCTGCATGTAATATAAACCTTTTCCTGTGTGTGTGTGTGTGTGTGTGTGTGTGTGTGTGTGTGTGTGTGTGTGTGTGTGTGTGTGTGTGTGTGTGTGTGTGTGTGTGTGTGTGTGTGTGTGTGTGGTATGTGTGTGTGCGCGTGTGTGTGTGTGTGTGTGTGTGTGTGTGTGTGTGTGTCAGGGCCGGCGCCAGGATGAAATGACTGAGGGGGCTGTTATAACTGGCGAGGGGGCTGATTTTTTTGTTTTTACTTTTTTTTTTGACTTTTTTTTATTTTTTATATGATATTTTTATATCGTAAAACATAGGTTATATACCCGCTATGCCTATTTCTGGACTTTTTAACCATAATGAAAAGTGCAATAACAACACAAGAAAGACTACTATTCAAAATCAAATAAAACATTTATTTCACAGCAGCAGATTAAGGCATTAATAGAGGTTCAAGGATTCATAGGTTCAAATTTAATAAATAGCTACATCTCTGACACCTTGTGACAACCAAAGCACAGCAAATAGCGCTTCCCTGCCAATTCTGAAACAACAGAGCTATGTTTACAGGGGGTAGCCTACATCAACTTAAACTGATCAAATTTGATGAAGACTGCAGAAACAGCAGCCTAAACATGTCAGGTACAAACATGGCCTAACTGGCCTTTATAGATTAACTATTCTTAAAAAAAAAAAAAAAAAAAAAAAAATTTAAGTGAGGGGGCCGAAAATTGAACTGAGGGGGCTAAGCCCCCTTAGGCCCCCTCGTGGCGCCGGGCCCGGTGTGTGTGTGTGTGTGTGTGTGTGGATTGTCTGAATTGTCTAAGCCAGTGATACTTAACTCATGCCCCCCCGACCATTTAGACTCTAACCCATTATATTTGATTCCCTGTACTTTTAATATCATTTGTGGACTCAAATAAAGCATTCAAATGTGCTCACCACGTGTGTAAGCTCAAGCTGAATTGAGTCATGATTAAGTGTGCATACGCATGATTAAGCTATGATAGCCATGCTATCAGAATCTCACTCCAGCCAGGTACCCAAAGTTGGCATCCCTGATATACATGTAACAGTTGATTACCATTCATGCCAATAAAGCTTATTTGAATTTAATTGAGAGACAGAGAGACAGAGAGAGAGAGAGAGAGAGAGAGAGGGCGCGAGAGAGATTGTGTGTGTGCGTGTGTGTGCGTGTGTGCACGCGTATGCGTGTGTGTGTTTGTGTGTGTGCGCGCATGTGTGTGTGTGTGTCCTCTCTGGCCTACAGAGCTACATGCCATGCAGGTTCTTTGGGACCATCTGGTTCCAATGCTCCACTCACACTGCTGGAACTAATTGTTGCTCTGAGATATGGGGCCACTGGCTGCACGATTGATGGCTTGCTGCTAGCTACCTATGTGGCTGATCTGGGGAAAGTTGTAGACTAGCACATGCCTCCTCCAATACACGTGCAGTCACCAGCTGCTTCTTTTCACCTGACAGCGAGGAGTTTTAACCAGCACAGGGATGATCGGTTCCCACCATCAGCTCTCTCATTTGTTAGAGAGGTTTGATCTGGGCCGAACCCAACTCCACTGACGGGAGGCGCAGTGCGTGCGGAGTCCAGCTCCACGCGTGGCAATCAAGCTTTCCCTCTCAAGGATTTGCGGGTTCAGCAAACCCGTCTGCTCCATGCTTGGGTTTGAGCCTGGCTCAGATCTTGAAGCTTGCATTGACACAGGCACACTGGCAAGTGTGTGTAAGAGGTCCCTTCCTCCCACAACCCACTGGCCAACTGGGCGTTGACCAGCGCCTCCTAAGATGGACCTTGTGGTGAGGCTGGGGGGTACATCCCGATTGAGGACCCACCTGCCTTCTTCGGTCTGGTCCACACCATATTGATAAACCATCCTGAGAAGAGCCATGTCGCTCGTCCTCAATGCTGCGGCTTCTCTGGGCACGGTGTCTGCACCTGTAGCTGTCTCTGTCTCCGGCTTGGTGTTGATGCGAAGCCTCTAAAACAGTGTGTGCGTGCCTGTGCATGTGTGTGCGCGTGCCTACAGTATACCTACCTGTGTCTGTCTTGGTGTATGAAGGCTTTGGCCATCTCAGGGAACTTCTCAAAGTGTTTCTTCCTCAGGTAGTCCTGGGCCACGGCCAGCATCAAACCCATGTCCACCTCAGACGGCTCGCGCTCCGAGAAGCATCGACCCAACACCATCACCTCATGCTCCGACATGCCGCTCTCCATGCCCATCAGCAGGCCCCTGTGGTGCACGCACGCACACACACACTCATATGAAGCAAATGACACACAATCTCATACGACGTCAGTTATCCACATATCATACACCTGGCCTTTCAAACGTGTCTCTCGTATGCAAAGTGAAATTGGATTTCTCTTTCCCTCTGCACTTCCAATCGTAATATTTACATCCTTTAAAATGGACAGTAATGACCTCATCTTCTCCCAGCACTTCTGGTTTTTAGCCGTGCAAAATGTTTACCATTTCTTACTATTTCATATTACCAGTTCTTAATGTGGCCAAATATGTCTTTGAACACTCCTGGAGGTGGTTTGGGCGATGTCTTTGGTATATAAATTTGGAATTTATGCATCTTTGCTCCGTCCAAGTCCAATCCACTCCCTCAGTAAAGTGCATGTTAATGTTAGGGGTAACAGGGCTCACAGAGACATTAGGAAGCTATTGAACTATACTATAGTTATTGGCTGTGGCACCTGAAAGACTCATAGGGGATGAGGCCTGTGTCGCTGGGGTCACTGAGAGCCAGAAACGTCTTCATCTCACTCTGCTTCTCCTCCGAGATGGAACGCAGCTTACTGAGGATGCTGCCCACGTTGGCTTTGGAGAACTTTAGAGAAACACACACACGCACACGCACACACACACACACACCCACACACACACACACACACACACACACACACATGCACGCACGCACACATACATACACATACATACATGTAAGTACCCATGAGCAAGGGCACCCAACCCTTATTGTGTAAGTTTACCAAACAGTTTGTTCACTCCCCACCTCCTCAGCATGTTGCTCCATGTAGGTGAGGGTGTATTCGTCAGCGTCCAAAAGCAGGAAGCACTGGTTGTTGAGGTTGAGGGCCGCTCCGACGTACAGGTCCTGTACTGTGAGGTACTCCGACATCTCACTCTTAAACAGCTCCTGGCCCGGCTTCTTCACACGACCACGCTCCAGGAACTTACCCCCGAGCACACCTGGTGCATGATGGGAGAGCAGAGTTCAACCTGGGGTGGTGTATAGTCTTTAAAGGAAGGCTTTGCTGATTTTCAACCCGCTCTGTATCATTACAATGTCGGTCATTTATGGATGGGCAGCTGGTGGGGACGCAGTTTCTGCAGGCAGACCAAAAGGGATTTCTCAATGTAGAAAACATATAGAGAAGGTAAGCACTGTCCATCTGTTTTATATTACCAAGATTATGATACAAAGCGGGTTGAAAATCAGCAAAGCCTTCCTTTAAGCTTGTACATGTATTTATCTAGCCTGAAATCACACTCCATTTCTATCTTCTACTCTGACATTGCCTCCACTCAGGAGAACGGGGTCAGTATACCCTCTGAAAAAGGGTAGACTACACCACTGCTTTTGACGACCCCACCCGGGCGGTGGGCACTTGAGGACATACGGACGGGCACGCATTCCTTCAGCGTTCACAGCGTCCCAGGTGGGAATCGAACCCAGGACCTTCGAGCTGTGAGGCGACAGCGCTTACCACTGCACCACCGTACCCCCCTTGCAGCCGCCATTGTTGTTATTACTCCTCGGTGCACTTGACAACAGGGGAAACAGCTTGACAACGACGTTCGTTTCACCCTTTGCCCTGTTTATTGATGCTGATTGGCTAATCGTTAGTCCCCCTCGGTGCTGATTGGATAATTGTTTATTCAACAGGAAATCACTGTTGCATGTCATGATGCCACACCAGAAGCAGCCAAAACTCAACTCAGTGGAGTGGGCGGATTCAAAGGTCTGGAGCCAGGCAAGTATTTCTCCATACTCCTGGTCCTGCAGACTACTTTCACCTGACCTACAGCTTACATTGCCTCATCCAGGTAAAAAATAAAATAAAATAACCTCTATTTTGGACAAAATAAATATTACTCCAAATGTCATCAATTTGTCAACCAAAGAGATAATACCTAATATCCTTTAGTTTAAACAGTACCCGTATTTATTTATTTTATATTGTGTTGTCAATTATTTTAAAGAGGTGTCTTTTCCCCCCTCAAATGTGGAGCAAAACCTTTCAAATGTTTCAGGGCCCTGGAACCAAGACAAACTATTAATCATGTGTTGTAAAGAATCCTGTCAAAAGTAGATTTTCATCGATTGGAAAATCACCCAATTGTTCTCAATTCTTGAAAAAATGTAGGTTTGGGACATAAAGGCCAACTTTCCATCTGATTTCATAAGATTCTGGAAATGCAAACTGAGTCTGACATCTCTCATGCTTATCTTGGGAGTCAGATTTGCATCTTAAGTGCTGGGAGCAGCTCTGGTTCCGCCTATGGTCCAAACGGCCCTACCTGAATTCCTCTGTGGGGGTTCGAATACACTAATGGTGTCGTCACAGAGGTAGAAGGAGATGATGAATGCCCTGTTGTCCCTGTCGATGGGGGTCACCATCTTGGCACGGAATCGCAGCACGTTACTCTCCAGGCCATGTCTGGAGGGAGAGGTACACACCAGACTCTGGGCTTAAGACAAACACGCGCACACACTATTTGCTGTATGTCATTTGATTGGTACTGTGACTCCCTCCAACCTGTCTTTCTCCATGAGCTTGCGGAAGTCTTTCTGCGGGGGCTTGGGCAGCAGGCCCTGGCAGGAGCATAGAGAGTCCTCCTCTGAGCCGAAGCCGTTGTAGGGGGGCACGGGCCTCGGGGGCTTCGGGGCCTGGGGAGCCTTGTACTGCACCGGGGTGAAGTCCTCTGGCAGAAAGAGAGACAGAGAAAGAAAATATGGAGAGAGAAGCTGGGGAGGAGAGGTGAGAGGAGTGGAGGGCAGCGGGTCATTCATCCATGCAGGAGCGCAACAGCCTGGTTTGACGGTAACCCCGAGCTGACCTCTGACCGCTGGGAGTCAGACGGGACCCTCCATCACAGTGCTCTGTCACTGGGGGCTCCGCCTGGATCACTACTGTGACTAATGTAGTGACCCCCCCCCCCCCCCCCCACAACCTGCCTGGCCCAGGGTGGCAGACACAGCCAGGCCCGGTTTGGCTTACTGGTGCTGGGGAGCCATGTGCCTCTCGTGGCCCCTGGTGCCTTTAGCTATGGAGGCATGGAGCGAGACCAGTGCTGGAGAGACCTATGGAGGCATGGAGCGAGACCAGTGCTGGAGAGACCTAGCATCTGATGTCAGTCAGATGCTGGTGCTGTTTTGGGGTCTACATACTGTCCATGAGCCAAAACAGGCCCTGCTAAAGGCTGATGGTGTGGGGACTGAGTGGGACAGTACTCAGGCTGCTGAGTGGAACAACAGGCAGAACTTTATTCGAAGTTCTTTAATTGGAGCTATGCATGACATTCTCCAGACATGATTACTTACTCACCAGTAACCTAAACATACAGATTCAAATACTTGTGAAGAAACATGAGTCCAATCCTGGATAAGGAAAAGAACATAACAACTCAATAAAACATTTCGTTCGGTTTTAACTGTTCAGCTATAAATATTATTATTATTTCCTCTCAATTTTCCACTCTGCCAACATTCTCATGATTCTGGTTCTCAAGGAAGGTGCTTCTAGTGCTTACTCTTACTGCCCCCAAGTGGTCATATATCTGTAATGCAGGCATGGGCAACAGAAGACTGATAAGCTTTGACCAAGTCCCTCTGTATAAATCTGGGAATAGCTACAGTAAGCAAAGTTGTCTGCTATAGGAAGAGGCAATGTGAGTGCACATATCAATGAATTCAGCTTATTACAATAACATCAGGTTTGCTGTTTTTTGTACAGATCTAACATCATGGAAGATACATGTTGCACGTGGTTGCAGCACTACTATTGCACCACCACCTTGAGGCAAGCTCTGGGTAGGACACTGACAAAATACCCCCCCCCCCCCCCCCCCCCCCCCCCCCCCGTAGTCTATAGTACTACAAGTACAACACTGGGCTGTGTCTGGCTAGCTCCAGTTTGTAGTACTGGTAGCCTACAGTAATATACTGTAGCTTACCTATGCCATATTTGGAGCGGTAGAAGTCTTTGGTGAAGCTATCACAGTCACAGATGACCACTCTCCTGCCCCACACATTCACCTCCCCACCTAGAGTCAGATCACAGTCCTTATAAAACTCCTCCTGGATGGTGCCTGTCTGCAGGGGAGAGAGAGAGAGAGACACACACACAACACACACACACACACACACACACACACACACACACACACACACACACACACACACACACACACACACACACACACACACACACACACACACACACAGACAGACAGACAGACATAGAGGAGAATGATATGGGGCAGGTGAAAGACCATGTGTGACATTTCTTCATTCACACTCTAGGCATTTAGCTTAGCAGTTACACTTCTGCACACGGCTGCTGATGAACATTATAAGCAGCACTGGGAACACAAAATGTCTTAGTAAATGCTGAAACGTGCCAGTTCTATCTTTGTTCTCAGGACTGCAGCCTTTGAGTTACAGGACAGTCTCCCTTACCACTATTCCACCCCGTAACCTATTAAATAACATTTTTTATTACTTTACTTGTTTGACATGTCACCATGATTTCCTCAAATGTTGTTGACATGTCAGTTATTTCTCTGCTGTGGTCCAGACAGGACGTACTTTGAGGCTGTCCAGAATGTAGCGCTCCCCCTGACCCGTGGAGCCGAACACATTGAGCACGGTGCGGCCTGTGATCTCTCCAGGCTGCCTCTTGGAGGTGGGAGCCCGCTGCAGAGAAACAGGAACAGGACAGAAATCATTGTTACGCAAAACAGCGCGTGAGATTGTCACAAAACCGAGGACCATTTAACATGCAAACACACAGACAGGGCAAGGGCACTTTGGAATCATTTGAAAAAGAGAGCGAGGGAGGGAGAGAGGGAGACAAAGAAAGAGAAAAGCAGACGGAGAGATCAAGTGAGAACATGCTGCTAGTGATGTCATGAAGGACAAGCTTCATTTGTATCTGGAGACGTGATCATTTCCCGCTGAATGGAGGCTTCAGATAAACACTTTGGGCTGCCATTTAATGAAAGACATTGGAACAAACAAAATGACAATCACTGGACTGAAAAAACACAACACACGCGCACACGCACGCATGCACGCACGCACGCACGCACGCACGCACACACGCACGCACACACACACACACACACACCAAAAAGCGACAAGGAGGATGATTGAGGCCTGGCTGTATTTCAAGATGAATTCGACTCTGGTGAGTAACTGGAGGAGAAAGCCCAAATGCTTGAGGGGGCGTTGACACTACGGTGGTCCTGTCAGAGTGAATGAGTAGGCCTCGGTGAAGGGAGGGATGGTAGGAGGAAGATGAAAAGAAGCCGTTCAAGCAGAAAGAGAGGCGACCACTGTAGAAAGACCTGCTCAAATATCCAGATGGCAAACAAAGAATCTGATCTTATTTGTGCTTTTCCTTTTATAATATCCTCTCTCCTTTTTGCTTTTTGGGGGGCTTCCCTCCTCTCCTTGACCATGTGTCTTTATCAGTCCTCTCTTCATCCCTTCCTAATAGGTTCATAGATTCATATTGTGGTGGTATCCCTCTACAGTCCTCACCTTAGGCAGTTTGCCGCGGTGCAGGAACTTGGCCGTGGCGTCGCGGCCCGAGTTTGGCTGGATCACCTCCCGGATCTCGATGGTGTCATCGGCGAGGAAGTAGTGCAGAGTGAGCTCGTGCGGGTCGCCAAACATGTTCTCGGTGTCGTCCCAGTAGCAGTAGAAACGCAGGACGTTGCAGTCGTGGTCCAGGAACTGCTTCAGTGTGTCGTGCCTCTCGTACGGCCGAAGCGGCTTCATACTTCTCTCCATCTGGATGGAAGGAAGGAACATGCTCAGTGAAAAGACTCTAAATGAAATGAAATCTACATGATACGACTCCCTGACGTCTACCTGTTCCCGCAGGTTGCTGTAGGGGTCGTCAGGAATGGTGGTAGGGGCGTTGAGGCGCACCCCAAGCTTTGTGAGAAAGTTATTGGTAAAAGTGTCGCAGCAGGTTATGGTGAAGGTTCGTGTGTATAGCACTATCTTCTGGTTGATGTTGAAATGGTAAACATTGTAGAACTGGCCATCATCTGGGGGAGGCAGTGGGATGCGGTGGCGACGAATAAGTGTTCCTGCCACAAGAATAAATAAAAAAGCATTGGTATTAAATCTGTCATCATATCTTTGGGAATTATACTGTCTGTCTAAATTGGGTACATAATTTTGTGTTAACCAGCTGGAATCTAGAGCGAAGAAAAGTAAGTACCCTACACGTGGCAAAGCAATGAAATTCAACTTGAAAAATGAAATGTTTTCTCTTGAGCTATGTTCACAAGACTTTCTCTGAGATATTACAGTAGGCCAGGTGAAACATCCTATTTCACCTTGAGGGATGCCGCTGTTCTTGTTCTTGTGCTCCACCACCTGTATTGTATCATCCTCCAGGTAGAAGTAGATCTTACACTTCCTGATTCTGTATGTCTCCTCCCGTTTCTCAGGCACCGCCTCCTGGAAGTACGCTTCAAAACACAGAGCCTGGGAAGGACATAACGGGTTGTTGTGCATGAGGCCAATCAAACTATTTTAGGCAGTTTGAGTTACATGCCATACACTAGACTATTTGTACATTAGCTTTAAAGGAGATTTTTTTTTTTTAACCTGGACCCCTCTCCTCACATTAATTATGATCTGACGACTCACCCAGTGATCTCCGCAGCGTTTCTGGCCGTCCTACGCGTTGTTTTGAGATCAATACTCTCCAATCCAGTCGTAAAATAGAGCTCCGTGGGGGCCAAGTGGCAGCCTGTCTTTCCTGCATCTAAATAGCCAGTTTTATTCCCGTTTTCGCCACATATCGTCATAATCTCATCCCTCAACAACCACCAGACTGATATTTCCCCCGGGGCTGTTTCCTGGAGTCTCCCAGGGATCAAATGACCTCATTCGTGATCTCAGTCACCAACTCTCGTCAAGTCCCGCGATACTTTCCTGCCGGGGTAAGAGCTAAGCTCCAAAACAGATTCAAGGAGAGAGCTGGGCGGTAATGATGGATAATGAACCGAACATGAAGATACAAAACTACAAAGCTGTAAATATTTATAGAACTGAAAGTTGGGGATTTTAAATTTTAAACTCAACTGTTCAAATGATGCAAAATTTTCATTAATATATAAATCTTTTAATTTGGCTAGTCCGTTCTTGGCCCAGGTATTGAAGGACCCATCTATAATAGATGGCTTAAACATATTATTTCTTGTTATAGGGG
This sequence comes from Poromitra crassiceps, assembly GCF_964638095.1. NCBI lineage: Eukaryota > Metazoa > Chordata > Actinopteri > Beryciformes > Melamphaidae > Poromitra > Poromitra crassiceps. The sequence goes on along the minus strand of NC_139627.1, from coordinate 33,602,853 downwards.
CATTTACTGATAAATGATTACGTGAAAAAGCTCATCTAAACTGACTAGTACTGTATTTAACTGATTTTTTATTTTATTTTTTAAGATCACTCAAGGTGACTATGTAGTGTAGTGTGTGTTTGTGCTTGTGCGAGGTTGGTAAAAAAAATATGCAAATAAAATTGTGATCAGTAACATAATCCATTGGAGCTTTAAACGCAGTAACATTACTTCATATAAAAAAGTAACTTTTCAAAAGGTGTATGTAATTTGTCAACTGCAGTAAATCACTAGGCTACATATTACAGCTGTCAGTTTTTTGTAATCAGATATGATCCAAATAGCATGGAAGTGATTGTATGACCAGGGAGGGAAAACTGATCCAGGTCAAGACAGCTCACCTGTTTGTCAAAGGCCACCCATGATGGTACATCACTGCCCTCTCCTTTGGGGTAGACAGAATATTTTGGTTGAATCTTCTGGGCGACTAACAACTCTCCTCCAATGCCTGGCTTCTCAGACCCCACCAGCATGGGGACCCCGTTGGAATAGTCAAAATGTTGGGACTTGTGGAATCTCTCCTTCCCCAGCTAGAGGGCAGGAGGGACAAAGGGTTTCACATGAACTGGAAATATATGGAATTAACACATTCAATGGAAATCATATATTCCATGCATTATAATAGACCTGTGGATTTGTCAAGTTATTATGCATATGTTAGTTTATTATTATGCTATTGGATTAATGGTCTATGAACAGGTAGCTATTGTTTTATGACTACAGTATGGTCAACACTGCCCTCTAGCTAGGCTACTAGCCTACCACAAACTTCACTTGTCATGTAACTTTGTAGGAAGTTAATGGTCAACATGGTATGATCCGTTGTCAACCTAACTAGTAAATAATAACGCTAGGTATTCCTATTCATGCCTATGCAGCCCAAGTGGCAAGCGGACCTTGCAAAGTCCAAACATTCCACATGTACATATAGCCTACAAGCTACAACAACACATTTGGTAGACTTACGTTGTGGGGGGAATTCCCAGGTAGAAATGGTAGAGGCATGACGGCAAAATTGAACGCAGATGGATTTTTTTCTTTCTACAAGTTGAGTTTCTAACGGTCTTTGATCTGAGGTTACCGTAGAGGCGTTTTGTTTGGCTGCGTTGCTTGGCAACATCCAGCGCGCTCTCGCTCTCCCTCTACCAAAATGACACATACTAGCCCATACAAGTTGCTACACGTCTATGACACTAGCCTAGCTAGCTAACATGCATCCCATACATTTCGAATGTATTACCTTACAAATCGTTTTTTAGGCCTATCGCCAACGTTAAACATTCATTATAAACCAGAAATCTGAAATAATTGCTTCAGTAGGACAATATAATAATAATTCAATAATTGCTGAGCATGAATTAACAGCAGACTGATCTAAACCATGGAGGTATAAACGTATTGTCTGATATCAGATTGAATTGTCAACTCACACTCACTCCATAGCAAACTCGATGGAATGGGTGGTCAATGGACCCAGGCAACAATACTGTAAGTCAAGAGTGTTTAAATACTTTCAAGGCACAACGAATTTTGAATGATGACAAACTGCATTAGAGCACAGTTAAAAGGGTAACAGGAGAAAGAGAAACCATTAAAAAGTCCTGTTTAAATGGTTTATTTGCTCAACAGCCTTATATAAAAATACATCAGCAACCTTCAGTACTACCTAAAGCATCAACATTTTATTGCTAAACAAAATACATAAAAATCTGAGATGCAGGGGAGGCTGACATAACACCCATCACACATATTGCACCTCTCAAAAAGGCATACTGTAGCAACCCAACATCTATCAGCACTTTCGAATAAGATTCAAGTTTAACTTTGAAGATGATTGACTGTGGCGACCTGGGTCTGAGCAATAATACTGACACTTATGCAATCCCACGGAAACTGTCACACCTGTGAAAGTGGGTTTAAATACACTTAGCCAATTGCTGCAATGTAATTAGCCAAATTGTGCGCAGAAAAAGTGTCAGCAGTGACAGTGCATCCATTCCTTCATTTTGGTGTTGTACAATGTCAGTTTGGTAAAGATAATAATAGTTGCTTGCAACATTCTCAGTCTATGGACATCGGCATGTGCCGTAGTATGTCAGTGGTATTCTGTGCAGTGGAGTAGTACTACCTATGCAGTTACATGGAGCGTTGTTGCACAGTTCCACTGCAGCTTTAAAGCTAAAACAATGTTGCTCTTTAGCTGGTTTGGAAGATGTGTCTTGTCGTACTCGGCCTGGACAGTCATTTTTAAGTTAGGGGGCCATTGTGGTCGATCCAAAAGCCTTACTTCCATGTTTTTCTGGAGGTACGGTATTGACAGTAAAAAGGATGTGGAGCTTATGTAAAAACACACAGCTACAAGCTAATTTGAAGTTTGCTTGCTTGCTGTGAGAAGCCTTAACAGCTATGATGCAGTGATTTCCCCCGTGTTCTTTCTTGAGAATGAATAGGCTTGTCTCATTTTGGCAGACCTAAGATGCCAGGCCAATCAGGAAGCCTCCGATGAACCCACTTGTGACAACGATGTTTTTCTTCACAAACTCCGTTGACTGAAACAAGACACAATACAGAACAGGTGAATCGAATATCGATTTCAAATTGATAATTTTGACTTATTAAAATGTGGTAAGGTTGAATGTATCAACCACCTGGCTCATTCAGTTGGGCTTGCAAAAAACAGTGATAGTAGTTAGCTGCTTCATTCATCAAGTTGAATGTCAAGTACATGGGTGATGGCTGAAATTTAGCCCTGCCTCCCTGATTGCAAAGAATTGCATAATTCAATATGTTTGCAATTCAGCTCTGTATTATTTGTTATCAACAGGATTAATAACTTCATTGGCAGGTTTTATGGTTTTTCAATGTTTTCCATTTTTCTGTGATGCACAACTATTGACTGATTTGTCAAGTGCGATCATCATATTTGTGATGGAATGAGAAGACATTCTGATGTTTTGACTGACCTCTATACGTATGTGTTGGGGTTGCAAGATCGCTAGCACAGTGGTTCTAACATTTTTTCACATGAAGGACCCCTAAACTGACAAATATTAGACCACGTACCCCCATTTGATATGATTTTGTCCCACGGTCCCCATAATAAGATTGATGCTTTTAGATGTTTTATTACAGAAAATGTATAAAACCCATGACCAAAATAGCCATTGTGTTACTGGAATTATAGCGAAAATAACTTTATTACCCCCCTTTTGGCTGGGGACCCCCTGGAACCCCCTCAAGGATCCCTGGGGGTCCCCGGACCCCCATTTGAGAACCACTGCGCTAGCATGTTTACAGAATTACATTGTAATAAATATCAACATTTTGAGGATCTACCTTGTCAACAAATGAGTTGAGCTCTGGGCCAGCCTTATTGGTACCCTTCTTTAACTGCTTCTTAGCTTTGTTGACATCCTTCTCTACTCGCTTCCAGTCCACTTGGATATAGCCACTATTGTTGGCAATCTGGAGAGAGAAAGCACAAGTCAAACAACGATTAAGAGACCATTTTAAAGGCTTAAACCACATGTGCTTGTGCTTAGTAACACTTGGATACCTGTAGCAACAGAAGACCGCCTCCCACAGCTGTAGCAGCAACCTTTCCAACCTTCTGACAGAGATACCCTGTACACCTAAAATGAGAGAGAACACTTCTGAGTCATAGACATCATGAAAGAACCCTCCTTATAAAGATGCAAGACTAATGCTGCCTTCCAATGCTGTCGGAAATATTGCAGTTGCATAGTGAGCGCAGGTGAACGAACGATGCAACAAAGTGGTGCATTTATGACTTCAGTTTTCTACGACAAACTGAGTTGACGTTTATCGAAAGGAGAGCATTGAATTTGATTCGACAGTTGATGGTACAAGTTATGGATTTTTATCATCTATCTATCTATATATCTATCCATCTACATCTACTCTATATAAAACGGAGCTAGGGCTCTGTCTGTCTGTCCCACTGATGACATCATCAGTGATGTCATAAATTCACTAACACACACAAGGCTAGTTCAGTGATGTCACTGATGACATCAGTGATGTTATACATAGGCATTGTGACATCATTGATGATGTCATCAGTGACACACACAAGAGAGACTGAGAGGAGGGGGAGAGTTAGAGGGAGAGAGACTAAGGGAGAGAAAGGGAAACATTGCGTGTGCGCCAATAGGGCAGGCGAGGCCACGCGGCAGCTGAGCTATGGGCGAGGCTGCGCAGCGGCCGAACGGCGTATGCGAGCTGAGCGTAGCGCACGAGATGCCTAGTGATCTATATAGGGGCAAGTGGGCAATCTCTGTTCTCTCTCTGTTTCAATTTTGTCCCGGAAGTGATGTCACTCAACTGGAAGTGATGTCATCAGTGATGTCATAAGAGTGAGATGCCTAGTAATGTTATATCTATGTTGTGTGTATATTAACTAACACATAAACTACATGCCTGGTGAACATTTTCTTTTCATTCTGCTGCTGCAGCAGAAGCAGAATTCTGCCACCAAAAAATGACTTTCATTTACAGGGTCCATTGAAAACTGGAGAGCAGTTTACGAGAAGCACATGGAGGCAGCATAATCTGCAATGTATTCCATGGGGACCATTACCATCCACTGGCTCCCCCTATGGCTATCTGGGTGGCAACAGAGTATTTCTCTGCTAGAGGACCAGAGCTGCTTCCAAAGAGGCGGTTCCACCATCGTTGACGTTTGGCATATTCTGTCAGATCTACGACCTTGTCATAAATCTCTTCTTCGAGCTCTGTGTAAAAAAACAACAACCATGATGACAAAACAACAATGCGATGTGCAGGCCCATGAGTGGCGAATGGCCAAAACATGCAAAACAGCCCATAAAGTCAGTGGATCTCTGTACAATTCTGCTTGCTAGTGATATGTATCGTTGTAAATGTCTATTGCAGCAGTGTTTTGCCATGATGGTCAAAGGTAACTTCATTGCTACATCGTTACTAGTAACGTTAACGTTAGGTCTATAATTAACTGTTAGCATTATGATGGAAACGCTAACGTTATGTGTAAACCTGTGCCGCCTATGGGGCTTGTGCGCACGCGGAAACAGACTTTGGAAACATAGAACATGGACCAAATGCGCAATGTTAGCTAGTGATTCGGACTTACAGACGTTGTAAACAGCCCAAAGAAGGGTCTGTTATTAGTTTGTACACTTACCCTTCTCGCGGTTCGCCATTTTGGAATAGGTTGGCCTGTCTGTCTGGCAGTTTATTCTGTCCTCTGCTCCACACGACCCATGCACACGACACGTACCCCCCCTCCCCCCCCTCCCGATGGTAGTGACATGACCCGCCCTACTCTGCCTCTGATTGGCTTACCGTGATATTTTACCCTAGCCTTAACCAATCATCACTCCTCATGCCTAAACCCAACCCGGAGAGGCGTGATTTCTAACCCCACATAGGATAAGCAATAACCACGCCCTGTGGCGCCGGGATTGGCCAGGAGCAACACTGGAGGGCACACAGCGATTTCGAGAACGGACATTGAAATGAATTATGGTCACCTACCTTCCTAGTAATAATAATAATAAGCATATGACGTCATACCCAGGTGTCAGTGCGACTGCTTCTGAAGAAGACGAGAGTTGACTCGTCGAAACTGTCAAGGTAAATAAATAACATCTATAAACCTATGTCTGAACACAAGAAAACAAAAACGTCTATGTATAAATGAAGACATGATGAACATCATTGAACTACCGTGTATTCGCTGTTGGGCTTTTTTGACAACAGTGGCGGTGTGGCCGGCCCAAGTCAGGTCCTGGTGGATGTTGACTAGCCTGGGTAAACCCATCCCCCACGTGACCTGCTCTCAGACCTGTTCTCAGTCACTATATGTGTGACAGTATGTGACTATAGTGACTGGGAGAGAGCAGGTCACGTGGTGGCTGGGTTTACCTAGGCTAGATGTTGACTCCCAGGTACTTGAAGCTGTCCACCCTTTCCACCACTGTGCCTTTGATGGTGATTGGGGGGTGTGCGCCCCCCCCCCCCCCCCCCTCCTGTAGTCTACAATGATCTCCTTGGTCTTGGAGACGTTCAGAGAGAGGTGGTTATCCTGGCACCATTGTTCCAGGGCCCCCACCTCCTCTCTGTAGGCCGTCTCGTCGCCCCCCCGAGATCAGCCCCACGACTGCTGTGTCGTCTGCAAACTTCACGATGGTGTTTGAAGTTTGAGTCGCCACGCAGTCGTGAGTGTAGAGGTCGTACCAGAAGGGGCTGGAGACGCACCCCTGGGGCGCTCCTATGCTGATGGTCAGTGGGGAGGAGGTGAGGTTGCCCACCCTCACCACCTGGCGGCGGTCTGTCAGGAAATCCAGGATCCAGTCGCACATTGCTGTGTTTAGTCCCAGATCCTTGAGCTTGCGTACCAGCCTGGAGGGTACTATGGTGTTGAATGCTGAGCTGTAGTCCACGAACAGCATTCTTACATAGGTGTCCTTCCCCTCCAGGTGGGACAGGGCGGTGTGGAGCACGTGTGCTACTGCATCCGCTGTGCTCCTGTTGGGGCGGTATGCAAATTGTAGCGGGTCGTGGTCCGGGGGAAGTGTGGGGCGGATCTTTGATATGACCAGCTTTTCAAGGCACTTGCTGGCTATTGGCGTGAGGGCTATTGGGCGCCAGTCATTGAGGCTGGTCACTTTCTGCTGCTTGGGAATGGGGATGATTGTTGCTGCTTTGAACCAGGAGGGAACTCGTCGGAGGGAGAGAGACTGGTTGAAAATGTCTGTGAATACGCCTGCCAGCTGGTGGGCGCAGGCCTTGAGGATCCGCCCGGGGATGCCGTCCGGGCCGGCCGCCTTGCGTGGGTTGATGCGCAGGAACGACCGGCGCACCTCATCCTCAGTGATGGTGAGAGGGCGGTCTGGATCTGTGGGGGGTGGGAGGTGGGGGGGAGGGGGGTTGGTGGTTGGGTGGGGGGGAGGGGTGGTCGGTATATATATATATATATATATATATATAAGTTAATTTATGTTTTTCATGTCATTTGTGAATTATGTCCTTCCCCCCGTCCTAGTCGGAAAGTCAACTTATTTTATTTGTTGGCTCCAAATCCTCTTATTTCTTATTTCACTCAATGGTCTTTGTGCACTGAATGGCATGTGGCCTTTGTGCTCTAAAATATTACACCAAAGGCCAAAAAGCCTTGCCCCTAAAATGATGAAGTTCCAATTAAGCCTCCAAACTTCTTTAGAAAACATGTTTCTTTTACCCTGTTTATCTCATTAACGTAAATAATACTCATACAATCCCTGAGGATCATCAAGGACCCAACTCACCCGCACAACAGCCTGTGCTCCCTCCTGTCCTCAGGGAGGAGATACAGGACCGCCAACACACACACCAACCGGCTGATGAATACCTTCTTTCCACAGGCCATATTCCTCAACAAATAACTCGCACACACAATACGTGCGCACACGCATACATGCATGCAAACACACACGCACACACACACACACGCACACACACACGCAAACACACACACACACACACACACACACACACACACACACACACACACACACACACACACACACACACACACACACACACACACAGAGACACACACACACACACACACACACACACACACACACACACACACACAGAGAGACACACACACACACACACACACACACACACACACACACACACACACACATTACCTTGCACAAGTTTGGGTTTGGAATGCAATACGAGTGACTGATCGTAATATTGGCTAAGTGCAATACCTGATGCATGACATACTGTATAAATATGACTTCTCACACCATTTAATTGAAACACCTTGCATTGCTAGTGTTTTTCAGTTTTTTTCTTTTCAAATCTATATTATTATTATTGTGTGTTTCTGTTCTTTTATGTTATGTTTCATTTATCACGTGTTGCTTTTTGTGTGTGCATTTATGTCCTGTGGAGCCTCCCGGCGGACCCGGCCTAAGGGCTAATGTCCACCAGCTCCGGAACAGATGCGGTACAGCTCCGGTACGGCTGTGAACAGACCCACACTCATGTAATCTGTCAGATGGATGCGGGATCTGACAAATAGAACAGGTGCGTAATTTTTCCGTACAGCATGTATCGCCCATCAGTTAACATGGGCGAGTTGGAGCATGTTGGATGTTTTAATGCAACTGCCAATTACATCAGTCCTGGAAGAGGACAGTGAGGATGAGGCGGTCCGGCAGGCAGAGATCAGCATCCAGACAGACAGGATGCAAGTGGACAGCATCACCAGGGCAAGCTGGAAGGACGCAAAGCTAATGGAGTGGCGAGGTATGGTGCAGAAGGAGATCCAGGTGGCAGAGGAAGAGGACAGACAAGCCAGGGCAGCTGGAATTGGTGGGACAGCGTAAAAATAGAATGGAATGGATGGAAGGACATCTGGAATATGGAGGGACACCGGATTAAGTTTCTGCTCTGTTCTGTCTATGATGTCCTACCAACACTAACAGACTTCCAACGGTGGAAACTAACAGAGAATACCTGCTGTTCACTGTGTGGGAGACCAGCCGACCTGGAACACATCCTGCCATCATGCCCAACAAGCCTGACGGACAGGAGATTCACATGGCAGCATGATCAGGTGCAGGGGGTACAGGCATCCTCTCGACAGACAGCAAAGGACTGGGAAATGAGAGTTGACCTTGGAAAGCAAACTCAAATTTCGAGAAGAATTTGCCGAACTGACATAACAGGTTCTCCTTCTGGAGCTGAAAGTACCCTGGGAGGAAAGGATTGAGGAGGCACACGAGCGCAAGCTGGAATATCCTTCATCCTTGAAAGCCAGCAGAGGGGATGGAGAGCCTGGAACCAAGTTGGTTGCAGGGGCTTCCCAGGGCAGTTACTCACCATGGCGGGTGGAGAGAGCTTCCAGACGGCTCTGGTTGAAGAGGAGTGAGCAATGGTGCAACCAGGCTGGCAGAGGAGAGGGAGGGCAAGTGGTGAGTAGCCCTGTGGGCTAATCAACAGAACACTGTGGGAGGGGAGGAGGAGGGGGGGGGTTGCCCACTTGAAAACCCTATGAAGTTGCGAAGGTCTGGACCACAAGGCGCTGCCCTCGGATGATGGAACAGCATTTGGAGAGAGTGATTGTATGCCAACCGCCTCACATAAGGTGCAGGAAGTAACTAATGCCAGCAGGAGAGACTGGAGACCAGTGAATGAATAAAATAATATTTATTACAATAGCTACTAAATGATGCATTACAGAAAATATTATGAGAATTAGGTATTGTTAATAGTCTTCGGCGCTTAGACATCACATGGAGATAATGAGATAGGGCTGCACCAGAGCAGCAGCCAGTTACTGTATATCACCCTGTAGAGTCTAGATACTGGTGGTGATGGTGATGCCTCGCCTTCTGAAACTGATGACTCTTCAGACTGAAGAATCTGATGGGTCTGCAAAACTGTGTGGAGAAGGGGAGGTGGAGGGTGTGAGACTGTCAGCAGCAAGGTTGGGAGGCTGAATGGGATAGAAAAAAACATATTTAAGAGGACAACAGCCATGTGGTTGGCTTGGGGGTGAAAAGCAATGTAGGCCTTACAATGGAGGTGTGTGGGGGTGAGAGGTGATGTGATGCTATGCTATTGGATAAAAGAGACGGAGTGAGAACGTGTTGGATTATTCAATGAAGCCCAGAAGTTGGCAGGTTTATTTTGAGCGGGTGAGCAGATTTGAAGGGGTGGCGTGAAATGAGGAAGCATAAAGTGCAGATTATAGTCTTCCTGTCTGAACTTTCGTTAGAACTCCATGTGTGGCAGCTGCAATTCGACATTGTGTAAAGATATATTCACATAAGTCGCAGGGGAATATGAGTAATGCTTGGTGTATTACTTATAGTAGGCTACTCACTCGGAAACCTGTTGGAAAAAACACGGTGATTTCCCCCCATGCAGGAGAGAGCCATAATATCCAGCATAGCAGAAGGTGGGAGCTAGCTGCCACCTCACATGGCTAGCTCGCCAACACCCGAGGCTGAATGGTGCAGCTTGGGTAGCGTCAATGGCGGCGGCATCGAAGCATAGCATGAGGGTGTCACCGTCAGGGCATCCACGCTGGAGAGGGTCGAGCGCTCGGAAACCAGGAGGGAAAGCACAGCCCTGGAGATAGCAGATCTGGGAATACGCGGCAATCTTGCCAAGGTAGATGAAGTCCGTCCTAGACTATGTGTTGTCATCTCAGATGCTGTCTGAAGGATTGGAGGTGGGCGGGCTGCACCTTACCTTTTATGCACTTGGTTATGCTGTGCGGTTCCCCCATTGGCTGATGTGCATGTCAAAGTCTCTCCCCCCTGAGGTGTGAAGGAAGATGGTTTGCCAGAAGGCAGAGTGATCCAAAACAGCCCAGTGGACATAAATCTATCTGTCAGTAATTATGTCTGTTTTCTGCCACAGCTAGTGGCATTCGACACATGCACCATGTGCCTGTACAGGATCTGTACTTGTTTAGGGCCTAAACTTTAGGCTACAGTCTACGGTTACACGTCTGTGTAACCCATAAAACCTCTGTGGTATAACCGCAACTGCTCTGTGACACACTTCCCTCTATCAGAACTTCCTGTTGATACAGTTCCACGTTGTATCATATATTGGGGGAAACAACAAGAACAACAACAATAATAATAATAATAATAATAATAATAATAATAATAATAATAATGAAGCATTCAAAGGTTTCCCCCCATGGTTTAATCATGTTTTTCCTTTTTATGATCATTTTTTATAGTAGCATAGCATGTTTACAAGTGTGAAATCCAATCAGCCTGAAATGGAATGTAACAAGTTCACGGCTCTTTTCTGGGCGTTGTCAAAAGTAATTTGGTTCAGCAGGTACCTGAGCAGATACTTGTCAGCCCCAGTGGCTTCCTCAGGGCTGGCTTTGATTGATTGATTGATTGATTGATTGATTGATTTTGTTCATGCATCCAAAAGGCACATGCAGATTCACAGTTGAATACAGTTACAATGAGGTGCACATGAAAGGGAGACCCCAAAGAATCAAAAAATGCTTATGGTAGGGGACCCAAGACATCAAAATTGCAAAACAGACAATACAGTTACGCCACACACCCAGCCACCGCTCATGCATCCCCCGTGCATACCCACACACACACACACACCAACAACAACACCCATACACCATACATACACACACACACACACACACACACACACACACACACACACACACACACACACACACACGCACACTCACACACACACGCACACTCACATAACACACACATACACCAAATACATAATACCGTTAGAGCAAGACACATTGCTCATTTCGATAATCATCGTCGGACAAGTAAGTCAATTAAACATAAGTGGATAGTAACTTATTTTTAACATTTTTTTTTAAAGATGAGAAGGACTGTGACATTTTAATAAAACCATCAAGCTTGTTCCATATCCGAGGTCCCCAGCACACGATTTCCTGGGGAAGCTGTGGTTAATCCTTGGAAGACCATGATGCACCTGGTGGTGGAAGTGGTGTTGGAGGACCACTAGGAGGTGCTTTTCCCTCTGGTCTCATGAATAATATCCCAAATGCCGTAGGACAGGGATTCTGTCCTTTTCATTATCTCCGCCGTTTGTCTGTCTGTCTGTCTGTCTGTCTGTCTGTCTGTTTGTTAGTCTGTCTGTCTGTCTGTCTGTCTGTCTGTTTGTGTCTGTCTGTCTGTTTGTGTCTGTCTGTCTGTTTGTGTCTGTCTGTCTGTCGGTCTGTCTTTCTGTTTGTTTGTTTGTTTGTTTGTTTGTTAGCAGGATGGATGGCTGCAGTTCACGCAGCGCAGGAAGTTTAATTGCTCCTTCAGGGATGAAAGTTTCCTGGAGGTATTCTGCTCTCACAGGTCTGCTGTGGATCTGTATGCTGCTGAAACAGGTGTTGGGTCTGTGTTGAGTTTGACCTAGCTGAGAATGGCCATATGGAGGAGGAGAAGTCAATGAACTGAGTTGTTACCTCTGCCAACGGAGTTGGCTTGGAGGTCGTGTTTTCATCCCTGTTTGTCTGTTTGTCAGCAGGATATCTCAAAACGTTATGAACGAATTTACACAAAACTTTGCAGAAGGGTTGGTCATGTGCCAACTTAGAACTGATTAACTTTCCACACCCATTCATGGCCAATCACAAAAAAGCGCCTAACTTCCAAATGGATTCACGTAACACCACAGAACTTTGTTGAAAGAGGTATGCACTCTACTGAGTGCACTCTAGTTCATTCTGAAGCACTTTGTCAGATACATTACAGATTGTTTTGAATGTGTGTTAATACTTTTTCGGTGAACTTCTTCCACTTTCATTTACTATAAATGCTACAAGTATGAGCCAGCAGGAGTCCAACTGAGACCAAGAATCTTTCAAATGGACTACTGAACTACTTGGCCACTCACTTCAGTTCCAACAGTATGGGTAACACTGATCTTTGCACCGTATAGGCCTATATTAAGTGCTGTGTGAAACTGTTACTTTCAAGTAGCAGTTAATATCAAGCTAAGGTTTTTGTATATTCAATATATCTAGCAAATGTGCTTCTGATTCTGAAATAAGACACCGCCATAGGGTAATTCTATATGTTATAATACATGTTATTCCTTTGATATACCGGTATGCTCATTTATGCCTTAATATGGCCTCTTGTATTTCAATCCATTTTAATGAGCATTTCAGATTTTTTTAGTTTCTGTTCCGGTTCTTAATAATCTTGGTAAATGGTAAATAGCCTGCATTTATATAGTGCTTTTATCCAAAGCGCTTTACAATCAGTAGGTACATTCACCCATTCATACACCGATGGCGGCAGGCTACCACGCAGGGTGCTGGCACACCATCGGGAGCAATTTGGGGTTCAGTATCTTGCCCAAGGACACTTCGACATGCAGACTGGAGGAGGCGGGAATCGAACCACCGACCTCTTTTATCCAAAGTGATTAGTGGACGACCCGCTCTACCTCCTGAGCTACAGCCGTCCCATAATCTTGTGTAATGAGCATGACTAATGGATTCATGGAGCAGAGGTATTTTAAAGAGCTCATTACTTGTATTATTAGGACTTTTACAGCCTCTTTAGTTCATCCGTAACTGGGATGTAAATCATTCTGGAGGACACTGCAGAGCCAAAAGTCAGGACTTAAACTTGCTTTGATGACCACCATGTTGTGCTTATTCAATTTGGTCTGGAACTTGATTTGTTCCTTTTTTATGCCCCATATTTCTTCCCCTCCTGTGCAGGCAGGATGACACTTTTGCATCAATCTCTGATGTTCTGACAGTGGTGGCAGATTTACAGCCCAGCAATCTTTGTCAGTAGGATTTGTGGTATTCCAATCAAACTGGAAAATGACCTCTAGTCTCCCATATCAAAGAGTCTCCCTCCACGTTTGAAGAATCAGCCTCAAACAACGGCTAGATCAAGGCTCTCTTACTTACAGGCCAGCTTGCTGAATACAATATTTATACACGGTGAATTTATATTATCAGATCAATTATACAATCATTGCAGGATCTTGCAGATGATCATGTATAAGGAGCAGATCACTTGATAATGCCGCATACAGACGCACTGGGTGGGGGGAATAGCCATACCTATGGTTCTATCGTTGCCTGTTATGAATGACTGATATACAAACAGGGCTGGACTGGGACAAAAAAATCTGCCCTGGCATTTTGGCCCCCAGACCGTCCGACCACAATCGATCACACACGACCACCCATCTTCACGCAACCCCTGAATACTGTGTAATGAGTAATGAGTAGGAGGGAATAAATGGAGATTAAGAGAGAGGAAACATGATACTGTAAATACTTTCAAAAATGTCTATAACAGAAGGCTCAGGGCGGCCAAAGGTTCTCCTGCTCCTTGCTCTCCTCTCTCTGCCTGACACTCCTCTGGGGATGCTCCTGGGACCTGGGAGGTTGAGCTAGCAACCTCCCAGGAGAGACACTACTGGGTGAGGTTTTAACATAATGACACAATCAATTATTTTTAAAACTTTCTATCACCTGGATGCTTGAAAATGAACTTACACAGATAAGAGGGAAATGATTCATATGTAAGGCAGGGTTGTTGTATTTAAGTTGCAGCTTGATATCTTATGTGAGAGGTCAAGGGACCCGTTTGAAAATAATCATGGCCATTTACCTTTGTAAAAAAATTGCCGAATTTTGAGCTATTTTATGCCGGCTTCTCAGTGAGCTAGCATAACATGGTTGGTCCTGACGGATTATGTCTGGATGTCTAGTATCTGCTAATACCAGAAGCTCTGCTCTAGTCTAGCTAAAACATTGCAGTTAGAGCTGTCAAACATGGACTGCACCCTGCAATCTTCTTCCCACGGGGGCCCCCTAGCAGCTGCGGGACCCTAAGCAGCTGCTTAGTTTGCTTATAGGGAGGGCCGGCTCTGCATGTACCGGTATGTATGTTTACAGGGTATTTATTATTATTGCTTCTCTTATTTTTTTTAATATTAATATGGCTTTTACAACTGCTCTTTCTCACATGCTGTTTATTTATTATTTGTTATGGTTTTTTATGCCATTTGTAGAATGCATTAGACTGGCTTTTTGGATGTCTGTGAAGGAAATAATACAAGATATAATTGGAAGAAAATGCAAACTGATTTGCGATTAAGGGATAAGGATACTAAGTGAAAGATAAAGGCAAAATTACTACTTGTATTGATACTGTTAGTCTGTTCAGATTGCATCTGGTGGTCACAAGCAAAGAACTATCCACACACTCTGCAGATAAGCTGTCAATAAATGCAACAAAAAGTATGTGAGTGGAATTTTGCAACATTTTACCATCCTTGAAAGTCCCCCCCCCCCCCCCCATAGACAAACACGGCAAATGGACAGGTATTTTGACCAATAGGCTGCCTCAAATGGTAGTTACGTAATCATAATACAGCGTGAGGAACCAATGGTAGGGCTTGAGGCGGGTCTTGATAGCCTCCTTGGTGTGTGCGTGCGCATGCTCGTGCGCGTGTAAGTGACACCCCAAGTCATGCAAGACACGTGACTACAAACGCTCGGCGACGATTGGCCAGCGTGAACGGAGGGCGTGCCGACGGTGGCGGCGTGCGTTTGCCTATGTGACACAATTACAACAACTTTGAGCTGGTGGTTGGGGAAGTTTGCGATATTATCAAATAACACTTTGTCGTAAAACCCAACATTACATCAACTTCATGCATAATTTGGCACTGGAATACACGCTGTGTTTTGATGTACAATGAGGTGTGTGGAAGGTAACTTGAAGGGATCATTTCCTTGAGGATTTGGCAACAATTACGCTACGCCCTGTTCTAGTCCTGGATAAGGTGCTGCACTCTCGTTATTGCATTTCGGCGGAGTTGCTCAGCCCCGTTGGTTTCCCCGTTTGCTTTCCATGAAATCGTGCGGAGTGTCGCTCAACCCCGCCGCCTCTGCTGCTGCTCGGAGTCTCGGCGCTGCTGCTGGTGATGAGGAAAAGAAAATGGCGTCGGGAAAAGCGAATGAAATCGAAGAGGACTTTCCAAAGCTAACAGCGCAAGAGAGAGAGAGCTTGGCCGGAATTGACAGGTTAGGCGCTCTATAATTTGAACAGTATTCTCTGCTTCTTTTTGATTGTTTCAAATTTTCTCCGCGCACTTTATAAAAAAATATATCTAGCTATATGAATGCCCCCCAAGTAATACGGAACCGCCTGTGTTGTCTGTCCTCTACTCGCAGTTCACTGTTTGGATTTCAGAGGCTTCATGAAGATGGCGCCAGAACGAAGGCCTTGCTGTTAAAGGTATGCCACAGAATAAGATCAGAGTCGCCTCTCCGTTATCTCCTCTGATTTGTGCATATCCCACCTGAAATAAGTGGTTCAGACCTCTCAACGACACTCTAGCTATATGGTTGTCCACTACTAACACAAACACCCATTTCCCCAACTTTCATGCTGAATCAGTGAGAATGCTGTGTGACTGTAAAGCCAGCGTTTAATTATGGACGTGACCGGTGCATAATGTTGCATTTTACGCTGCCACGGACTGTGACGGACATAATCAGAATACTGTCGCTCTCTCTATAATCTCTATCCATAAAATGAGACAGACCAAACTAACAAAATATTCCATAGTTAAATTGCAAGACGATATAATCCACCCTGCTAAATTCGATTGTGCCATTGAGTGCTGAAAGAATATGTAACATTGTTACGCGATAACAATGTATCGGTTGCAAACGTGTTTTGTTAGTGTAATGTTACGATAGATACAATAATAATAAACATTGCGTTTCATGATTAGAGACAGGTGGGTGACGCAAACATGTTACAGTACTGCTACATTTGCGGAATAATCACGCAGCCATTTAAACTGTTACTCTACGGTGAATAGGTTTATAAATGGAATGTCTTGCTATAGCTTGCAAAAGTAAGACGAGAGGTTCCGGCTAAGAATATGTTCGCTATAGATTTTTCGTTTAGAGATTTAATTGTTAAAGTATTTGTATCCCACCAACCAACCCATCTGTCCCATCCTCTCGGTGACAATAACGATGGAGAGTTTGTGCGTCCGCGCACTTAGTTAGCATGTGGTGGCTATCTATCCGGCGGTTTTCACACCCCCCCACTCGTATATCTTACTAGTGACACCAAATATGATATTGTCGATGGACAAACAAATGGACGTTGTTACTTTTAAGTTGCAAAAATAATGGCTGCTTAGCTCGGCCCAAGATGGCGGGTTGGGGAGGAAAAATACCTAGCAAACGTTTGCTAGCTACATAGCAGCCATTGCTAGGCTAATCAGCTTGCACAAATAAAGATATCACGATGAGGCTGTCCGCGTAATGCCGAGTTAATTTTTTTAAACAAATACGACCAAGTATAACCCCGGTACAGTACTACAGGACTGGGCGCTACGGTAGTGTGTGCACACATAAGCAACCATGATGATCACCTCACCCAGTCCAAGTGACTACATGAACACTGTAACGTTGATCCGTGTTATCAACATGTGGCTTGTCGCTGTCTTGTAGGGTTAACGTAGCCTATTTCATTGTTTTGTTTAGGGCATACTTTCAGGGTAGACCTAACCCTGTTCTCGCTTATAACCAGTTGCTGTCTTTTGGTGGTTTTCATGTTGTTGTCCTTCATACTCTGCAGACAGGCCTATCATTTTTTATAACATTAAACTAGAGCGATTTTGTCGTGTGATCCTTCTCAGTGACAGCTAACGTTAGCCTACTCATCTACAGCCAATTTGGTTTGCTTGGACTCCACCATGTTTAGCTGTGGTGGCCTGGGGAAGGGGGTTAATGGTTTAATATCAGGTAATGCAAGCAGATGTAACAGCCTAACAAACAATTTATTAATTTCAGGACTGACTGTATTCATAAATGAAGGGAGGGTGTTGTATATAGTTTTGTTGCTGAATCACACTCTTTCTGCAGGATGCCCTGCAGAGTGCCTACACAACCTCTGTGAAACATTCTTAATTAACATGGGGAGACACTTGGCATTGTGCCATCACCTCCAAAATGTGTTTAATCATGCAAGCCTTTTTATTTGCTATATGACAGACAATGAACCCACTGATAGATAGAGCTGCAACAATGAATCGATTAGTCATCAACTATTAAATTAATCGCCAACTATTTTGATAATTGATTAATTGGTTTGTGTAAAAAAGAAAAAGAAAACATAAATATCCTCAGCTTCTTAAATGTGAATGTTTCTGGTTTCTTTACTCCTGTCAGTGGTGCTCAGCAAAAAGGAGAATCATTTATTTTCACTATAATTCCATCCATAAGTAAAACAATGACAGAATACATATAACTATTTTGGTCAAACTTCATACGCTTTCTGTAGCCTAATAAAAAATAAATGTAAGAATCTCATCAGATGGGGGACCCTGGGACAAAATATTATGGTGGTCTAATTTGTGTCAATTTAGGGTTCCTTGAAGTGCTAAGGTTTGAGAATGACAATAGAGTACCGCAGGGATGACTCATATATTTTTGTAGGTTTACACAGAAGTCCCTGCACTTCCTGGTTCTTACATGTAAAAGTCAATGGGATTTTTGCATGTGAATTTCAGTTAAATGCATCAAATTTACAGGACACAGTGTCCTGCAGATTTTAATTTGCAGGACTTTGATTAATTTTAAAGGACAATGTCCTGCAATTACGGGACAACGGAAACCCTGCCTACTACGGCACTCGCTTTCTTCTCTGTTATGAGCCTGGATGGGTTAAATGCAGAGGACACTTTTCACCGGCCACCGTCACATGAGTGTGTTGTGGCCGCATGCATGTATTGTGGTGTTCGTGTGACAATAAAAGATGGGCTTGTCTGTTTACGAGAGCGGCGTGCGCAGCAAGAACAACAACAAACATGGCTGAGGAGGAGAAAGCCGCTCGCCCCAAATCATCAAAAGTATGGGAGCACTTCACGTTAACTAAAACTAAAAAGGCTGTTACGTGCAATCTGCAAAGTCGATCATGACACGGAAGTACCATGGTAATGCATGAACACCTGAAACGAAAACACGTTGGATCCATGGATGATGCCGGGTGAAGGGAGCTCAGCTGGGTAAATGAACTTAGCGTTATGTTATGCTACTACAAACTCTATATGCAAACTAACATTACATTATTAGACCCATGTGTGTTGCGTTTTGAAGTGTGGGAAAGTTAATCTCAAAACAGGTTCGTTTCTTTTATCTAACGTTAACGTTAATAGCCGGTGCGGTGTTTGCACGCCACCCAGATTGACAAGCATGACTTGTGTTTACATTAGCCGACCGGCTAGTTAGTTGCATTAGCTGGCTAACGTTAGTGGTAGAGTTGAGAGTCGGTGGTATGTTATAAGGCTAGAAAAATAGTTTTTTTTTATTATTCACTTGCATTTTGGGCCCACGAATCTTTCAATCTGTTCTCTTGTTGTCCTTAGTTTATTGTTGATGACGTGGCCGCCCGCAATAAATCTGCGCAAATTATTTCGTACTATTTATAGATCCGCGCCCGCTGTGCACCCGACATTTCACACCGCTATAAATGAGCGATTTGGGTAGATGAACTTACTGTTTCTGCTGCCGTCGGTGCGATCGCTTCGCTGCAGTCGACTCCAAATAAACTTTCATGTTGTATTATAATCCAGTCCAGCACTTGCCCATGTAGCATAATGGGTAGGGATGCACCGATATGAACATTTTGGCCGATGCCGATAACCGATATTAACATTGCTGTTATGGCCGATAACCGATATTTACCGATGTCGATATGATCTGTATAAAACCACATTTTTATGATCATCACATTTTGTACATACTGAAAAACACATGTTAACACTGAATTTGAAAAAGTTATGCATTTCTTTATTTGCAAAGCCTTTGGAAAAGCCCATAAATCATAGATTTACATATCAATGTGAAGAATTTGGCTGATAATGATAACCGATATTAACATTGCAACATCTGACCGATACCGATATGACCGATATGTTAAAAAATGACCAACATCGGCCGATACCGATATGATTGCCGATATATCGTGCATCCCTAATAATGGGCTAACGCTATAGCTTTAAATTTAGATTAGATCAAGACTGGATTGACCTGTATGTATGTATGTATGTATGTATGTATGTGAAAATAATACTAGCGCATTGTGTCTTCTCTTCCAACGTGTCTTCAGTGGAGACTCCTCTTTGACGTTCTGGTGACATCATTGACCATATAAGGAGTTAAGAAAGAAGGCATCCCATTGCGTGGCTATTTGTTTACTACTGCCTTGCGTCCTTGGGGGTCCTTGACATCTAACAGTAGGCGGCTAACATGTGCCTGACGAAGAATTAAGCTTAAAATACGTTCATAGACTAGATAACGTAAATAATATTAATGTTCCTCATTAATGCTGCATGATTTCACCCGCCTGCAACTCATTCGCTATTAATCAGAATGTTTATTTTTATGACCGCGGGCGGGATATCCGCGGTCAGCGCGGTTATAACTGCAGCCCGTGCATCTCTACGGGGCATTCACTCATTTGCAATAAAAAACGCTTTAATACATGTCAATTGTTTCCAGATTTTTACACATAGAGCCTTTAACAAGATTAGCAAACCTTGAAGGTGATGCCATAGTCAACACAAAATCACCTTAGTGCAGACTCTGTTCTCAGGTTAGAACCACAGCAGTGTCCTGGTGTGCTCTGCCTTCAGAAGTTCATGTTAGTCTATGGTTTTGCCATTATGGCATTTTAGTCCAACATTGTTCCAACATCACACACACACACACACACACACACACACACACACACACACACACACACACACACACACACACACACACACACACACACACACACACACACACATACAATCAATCCCTAAAAGCATTAGTTCACTATTTATCTCAGTGGTTCACCCACAAGTAAAAATGTTTGTTGTTAACTAGTCACCCTCATGTCAGTCAAAACATTGTTGAAGTTTGCACGTCAATATCACATAATAGCGAGTTAGTAGGGGATGCACGATATATATCGGCAATCATATCGGTATCGGCCAATGTTGCAATGTTAATATCGGTTATCAGTATTAGCCAAAACTTTCACATTGATTGAGAGGAACCAATGTGGTAAATCTATGATTATGGGCTTTTCCACATGTTTTGGAAATAAAGAAATGCATTACTTTTTCAAATTCACAGTGTTTACATCAGTTTTTTAGTATATACACAATTTGATTATCATAGAAATTTGTTTTTACACAGATCATATCGACATAGGTAAATATCGGTTATCGGCCATAACAGCAATGTTAATATCGGTTATTGGCATCGACCAACATTTTCATATCGGTGCATCTTTACAAGTTAGCTGGCTTAACTTTGTGTCAGCCTTGAAAAATGACCATAAAAGTATCACTAGTCTCAACTAATGTGAGGGTGAGTAGATAACGACAACATTTTAATTTTTGGGCAAATAATTCGGTAACGCCTGGCCTGCAAAATGTGTTATCAGAATAATTTGTGTAGCCGTTATTTAAATACTTGGTGACGGGAGGCCCATGTTTGGCGCGCATCTGACCACATGCAAACAGCCCTGGAAGGCTGGGAAAACACAGTCCATTGATAGGACATGAGTCAACTCCAGTATGTCTGATCATAGCCTCCTATAAACCTTTACTACAGCTTTAGGCCTAACATTAAATTATTCCTTTCGTGTGAGTGAAAGTTAGACTCATTCTCCAGATTGACCTCTATCCTATATGACATTGCTATGAATGTTTTCCCACACCATCATCATCACACAATAAGCTCAAATGAGAGTGGTTTTCCTGACCTTGTAGACACTAGTGTCCTCTAGTAAGAGAGTGGCGTCAGCGGAGGACCAAAATGCAAGAATCATTAGCCAATGAACAGCCAGGAATGGGTCTCGCGCTACTTTTGCATGCTAAAATAAAGCAGATAATGTACAATTTGATTCATTTCAAGGGATGAAAAACCCTTTCAAAGTACAACACTGTCTATTTTGATGCAACTCGACAGTGCTGCTTTTTTTACTGAAGAGTTCCACTTTCTACTTCCTGGAAAAAAACTGGTCCATTGGAGTGAATGGAGATGTCAGAACTCTTCTATTATACGGCTCTGGTAGACACCATTCAATCCCATTCATGATATGGCTCGTCATGTATGATATCAAATCCAGACTGTGTATTAAAGTCATCCATGGGGAGATTTATGGATGGAAGATGTGAGCATTAAATAGTGATATTTGTGAATGAAATGTACTTCTGGACTGACGAAAGCTCCACTTTTTCAAATCAATGCATCACTTTCAGCGGACAAATTGGGTTTGTTTAGAATGGAAGTTCCGCCTTACATGGCACTTCGAATCGCTAACGTCCTGCATGGTTACTTCAAGCAGCTCAACTTTGTTTAATCAGCCTGAACATAGTCTTTGTGGAATAAGAAACAGCTTTATCATTCCATGATCCCACAAATTATAACAACAAGCTATCCATTAGGGGTGTCACGGTACACAAAAGTCACAGTACGGTACGTACCTCGGTTTTGGGGTCACGGTTCGGTACGAATACGGTATGGTACGAAAACGGGGGAAAAAAAGCAACAAATCCCAAATTCTGTTTTTTTCCCTTTGAATTTTTCTGAATTCTGCTTTTTACGCTAATTTTACCATCAGAAATAGTGTCTAATAAGTGGGAATGAATAAATGTTTTACTCTAGAGCAGTGATTTCCAAAGTGTGGGGTGCGCCTCCCTCTCAAGCTGTGTTCACACCGAGATATTTATTTTTCGCTCTGTCGCTTGATTCAACCCTTTGGAATCGCTCTGTCGCTCTGTTTAAATCACTCATCAACAGGCACACGAATTGACGGACATGTGGGGGCTATAACGTTACGCAATGTCATGCTGTTTGTCCACTACGAGCCCCCGTCGTCGTTTACAAGCTAAGCCTATCAGCGTGCTCCTAACGCGAGCTCCATACCGGTAGTACAGACTTAACTTCATGTCAGCTGTCAGCCTGTCAATGCGGTTTGTTGCCATACAATAAACCAGCGGTTTGTTCCAAGCCAGTGTGATCCTTGACTCGCTCTCACACGGCAGCCAATCAGCGTTGAACAGCGAGCGACTGATGCCAGCGTATTTTCGCTCGAGTTGGGATATTTCATCTCGGGCGATGAGCGTATTTTCTCCCTATCGCTCTGTCTCTGCCGCTCGGACGCCCAGCGATTTTTCTCCCGGGCGAATATACGCTCAATCGCTCGTTTGCATTGACTTTGTATGTAAACTCGATGCCAGCGAAAAACTTTAATAGGTCGGTGTAAACGCAACTTCAGATGTCTGTATTCCAGCTGTTTGACAGGGCAAAGGCATTTCCCCCCACTTTAAATCTTTATTGTACACAAGTTTGTAAACAGAGCGCATGTGTGGAATAGCCTAATACGCCCACCAACCCCTCCCCCTGTTGTATTTGTTTTATGTAGCATTTGCTATTGATGTGTTTGATTTAAGCACTAATTTGGAATCCTATCTAAAAGCGGCCATTAGGCGGCAGTATTTCTTTAGTCAACGTCAAAATACCTACATGTTCAGTAGAAGAAGAATAAAACGGCAGAAGAAGAACGACGGTAAGATTGACAGCAAGCCTGTTACTAGCCTGTTATCTAGCCTGTTAGCCTACTAGTCTTTTGTTTACCATAATGATTACGTTCGGTCATCTAATGGATTATTGGAACATGACAAGGAGTCATCCCCTCTTCCTCACCGCATCTTGCTTGTCATCTCACGCGATGTAAGTTGCTTGTTTACAAGTTAACAGCTTTGTCAGTGTTATGTAACGTTTAGCCGGTTCTTCTGTGGCGTTTAATTCAATTCAATTCAATGGCGTTCAAACAGCGTTTAGGTGCTTCTGGATTTGACACGTGATGCCCGTACCGTGAACTCATGGGACGAATACCGTGACACCCCTACTATCCATCTAAAATAAAATATTTATTCTATCTGAACGTAAAAATAAAAATGTTTGCAATTTTATAAGGGAGAGATGCCAATCTATAAAATGAAACTAACTTTCACTAACAGGTCAAATTCTGGCATCTTAATTTTCTTCTTTGTTGCAGCCAGGTGCATAACTTCCCTCGAACTCTGCCTTCTTTCCTCTAGGCTGTTAGTTGCTACGATGCTCTCATCCTGAAAGCAGAGGGCAAAGTGGACCCAGAGATGTTCTGTCAGCTGGGCCACTTCAACCTCCTACTGGAGGACTATCCAAAAGGTGAGTCTTGCTTACCCGTCTCTTAGGCCTCATTCAGACAACAGGTCAATCCGATTTGTTTCTCAAATCAGATTTTTAAGATGGACTGTCCACTAGTGCTGCACGATTAATCTACCGTAAATTCCGGACTATAAGACGCACCGGTGTATAAGCCGCGGGACCAAAATTGACTATTTTTTTCTTCTATAAGCCGCACCGGTCTATAAGCCGCGGGTGTTTTGATGTTTAATTACCATATGAAAGGGTTCGTGCACAGAGAGGAATGTCGGGAAAGCGATGGCTGTTTGGGGAAGCTCCCATTTATTAACATTTCAACAAAACAAAACAAAAGTCAGGTCACTAATCCCCAGACAAAATCACACAACAATAGGCTATATGTGCAGCAAACCTGTAACCAGAGAAGTCAAGTCACTAATCCTCGTCTTCCTCTTCTTCCTGCGTACTGAAACCACCAAAGTCCTCATCTTCAGTGTCGGAAACGAACAGGTTCAGGGTGGCTTCGTCAACCACTCTCCTCTCTCCTTCATTGTCACTCAAAACCAACGAACTCCTCTTCATCTATAGCTGTGTTTCCATTACAGTTTTTCGCAAAAGAATTGCGATATTTCTACAACTTCGACAATGTACAATTGCGACTTGTAGGCGTTTCCATTGAAGTTGCGTTTGAGTGATTCCCCGTTGCAGCAGCTGCCACAGTGATTACGCACGGGGATCTGCCCCATATCCCGTCCCCTGCATGCTCAAATCCAACCAATGGTCAATGGAAATCCCAACATGAAGTTACAATGCATATAAACGAGCCTGATTATCAATTCAAAAGAAAATGAGTCGCAAAATGTTGCTGGCTGCGTGAATGCAGTCAGCGCGACAGGCAGAGGAAAAAAGGTAGCCTAATAGCCTACAACTGGTCCGATTTAGAGATGGAGGGGGGAAAAGGCTGATTTGGTTCTATAATTGCACCTGAAACGTGTGCAATGTATTAGCCTACTCACAGTCACTGTATTCACTTCAGACAGCACCACCGCACCAGTGTGTGCTTTTCATCCTCTCATCTCGCCGCTGTGCCAAATGCGCGCACACAGGCAGCCTGCTGTCACCATGGACCGATTTCTGCCATTAAACATTATCTAATTTGCCCGGCTACGCTTTTGCACAACACTCGTCTTTCTGCTAGGTAGCGTTGCTTCAAAGTTTTCCACTTGCTGCGGAGGTTTTGACACGGCTATCGAACCTTACTTACCAAACTTATTTTCCGCTCCTTTTCCAAGGGATAATATGGGTCACATGACGTGCAAATGCGAAAAATGTGTTTCCATTACACTTTTGCGATAAACTGCTATATCGACACGTCTGAAAAACCACCTCATGATCATCTACTGCTCGTTCTCATGCTGTCGAGAACGAGCAAAGCTTTTTTTTGGTGAAAGAATCCTCCAGGGCGCTTCTTGTTAACAGTCCGAGTGAGTGGCAGGTCGAACGTCAAAGGCACTTCATCCATATTTATGATCTGCTCCGGTTCGATGGAATATTCCTTGATCTTCCTTTGTGTGAATTCGCCGAAGTTTGTGATTTTCTCCTGGTAGTCGGGGGAGGGAGTTGATGGGCTTGTGGCCGTTTGCTTACCGTAATTACCATATGTAAGTGGTCAAGCACAGAGGGGATTGTCGGGAAAGAGATGGCTGTTTGAGGAAGCTCCCATTTACCGTATTACCGTAACATTTCAACAAAACAACATAACACAACACCACCGTTGTTTATTTTTACAGTGCACACAGTGTCCGCGGTGTGGTGAAAAGAGGGCAAGAGAGGAAATTAAAACAGAAGTGGATTTATAGTTAGAAAGAGTGCTAAAAAAGAGAGATTTTTTTTTTTTTTTTTTTTTTTTCTGAAAAAATCCATAGATAAGACGCACCGTTATATAAGCCGCAGGGGCCAAAAAACGGGAAAAAAGCCGCGGCTTATAGTCCGGAATTTACGGTAATCGCAATCGCGATGTCAGCACGTAAAAGTGGCAGCAAACACACATTTCTCTGCCATCACACTGGGCATCAACACTAGCGGGAGACTTCTCCCACGCACTCCCGCAAATAAGTAATGTTTATGCGCAGCAAGGTTACATAACATCTTACCGAGAGGGAGAGAGAGAACATCCATGATCGCTAACAGCGAGCTATGCTAATAACTAGCTAGCCATTCAGAAACGCATGTAAACCGCCGTGTGATTAGTGAGAACGTCAGTAAAAAAAAAAGGTGCTTATGCAGAACTAGTGCACAATTAAGTGCACAGTGGGGATGACCCGCTGTGATGAAGAACATAGCGAGATTAACAAGGTTGATAGCAAAACACTGTCGCAGCTGCCAACAGCAGCACCTCCAGGCTTTAACTAGCGTTAGCCTGTCACATGACTTCATGGTCCCTCGATAAAGTCTGCAGATGCACGTTACCTCACCACTCTCTCAAGAAGCGTCACGTGAGTGTGGCGTTTAAGGCCATCTGTCGCTACAAAATAAATAAACGGGTGTATCATTGTATTACTCGACAGACATGTAACTAACTTTGCCAGTCCGAGCCATCTTCTACTATATGCTGTAACACAGTGCAGTTTCTATTTTTCTGGTGTTTCTTTTTTACATGTTTGGGACAGGCAAATGTCTCAACATGTTTTATTTTTTGTAAAGATCATTTTATTTAAATTTTATTTATTTATTTAGTTTTAATATATTTTAAATTGTAACATATTTCATGTATTTTAGTCTGTGATACGTAAAACCGTGGTATTTTTGTCCAAGGTTATCATACCGTCAAAAACTCATGCCGGCACATCCCTAGATACCTCTTGTTTATTATATCGCAATCACAATCGCTAATCGCACCTTTCCCCCAAATCGTGCAGCACTACTGTCCACACTGTTATTGGCAAGTGAGCAGATTGAATTTGTGTGTCCAGACATCACCAACCTGCATGTTTTTTTTTTGTTTTTTTTGCACATATTAAAAACAGAAACAGAGAAAAGGAAATCAACAAAAGCATGTGGAGGTAGAGACAGGAAACCCTATGTGGACTTATTCTGGGTCTCTACCTCAGAAATTAAACCAATATCACTAATAGTCCGTACAAAGCATACAATAAACAAACACAAGAGAAAAGAAACAAGCAAACGATAAACAAGAAAAAGACAAGCAACAGTAAAACTGTTGACGCGGCTTTCCATGTGCGATCCATCATCTCGCCATCCAAACGATCACGCTGTCAAGTTGCGGTGCAGAACTCCTCCGTCACATGTCCATGTCCATACAGCCAAATGTAACGCTCTGATGCACTTCCGCTACTTCGGATTTGATGTTGTGAGTGACCTAAAATACATTTTAATTTGAGCGACTGAGACACACCTGTAGAAATCTTATTGGTATCTCATTTGAAAACACCTCAAAATGTGATTTGGATCCGATTTGCAATAATCACATTTCATTTGTTTTTGTTTATTTGCTGTCCACTGTGTCCAGACTCCAGACTTTCTCAAATCAATCTGGATACAATCTGGATATGCCAAAATTAATTTGGGCTGGCAGTCTGAACAAGGCCTTACTGTCGGTCTCTCTCTTGTTCTGTCGCTATCTGTCGCTCACTCTTGTCTATCCCTCTCTCATTTGATGTGTTCTTTTGTCTTTTTGGTTTCTCTCTCTGTTTTTGGTAACACTGGTAGAACCAGCAGACAAAGAAGTATTCTCTCCTCATTACATATTTTATGGTCATCTCTAGAAAGCAGGTAATGCTTTTCCCCAAGACACTTGAAAATAACCCTACTGGGAACTGTTGAGGTTATCAGATTTGATTGGTATATTGATTGGTTTATTGGCACATAACATTTTGTCACTAATTGTCCTCACCTACGGTACTCCTTCTGTTCTCTCTTTCTGTATCATGTTCTTTTATTAATCTGTCTGTTTTCCTCAGCATTATCTGCATACCAGAGGTACTACAGTTTACAGTCAGACTACTGGAAGGTGAGTTTACACAACACTGCACATAAACGTGTATAATAAATATTGTGTCTGCTTTAGAGTAGATTGGAGTATATTTAAGTACATAGCTTGCACACACAGCACCTTGTTTTCAGCTATCTATATTTAAATGACATTTTATTGTATTTATTTGACTACACTGGATGTGAATGTACGGGTACGTGTGGACTAGGCCTTAGTCGACTAATAGTTGATAGTTCAAGCAATTAATCGATTCGTTGATTAGTCGTCACACGTCCGACGTAGATCGGACGAACGGTTGTCAAGATATGCTCACACATGAGGAAGAGGAGACACACACACACACACACACACACACACACACACACACACACAGATACACACAGATGCGCACAAGTAATGTTTTGCAAGTCCAAGTCAAGTCTCAAGTCTTTGAGGTTGAGTCCAAGTCAAGTCTCAAGTATGAGCTAGTCATTAGTCATGATGTCATCCAGCTCGTCGAGCTGCAGGGCGGGGGTCCGGGCGAGGCCGCACAGCGGTTGAGTCTAGGCATCAGATGCCTAGTATTGTAAATAATGCTTCACCATTATTTGTCTACATCCCCTGCTCATGGCCTGCAGCTAAACCGTCCAACCAGCCGTGATGGTGACGTGATGCTGTCTAGGCTGTCCTCTCCTTGCTCCCAGTGTGGGTGGATGTGCTGCTTGGCTATGGTGTTGCCTTGTTGTGGAAGGCCCATTAAGGAGAGGTGCTTGGAGTTTGATGGTGAACGGGCCTGACAGCTTTGGGCTCCTCGAGAATACAGACTAGCACAGTGAAAAGAGAGTGTGAAGTCCTCTTCTGGGCTGGATAATCGAGCGGCCAGAGTTGACTTGGCTGCTGTCGCCATGTAACAAGCCTGGGGTTTGTGCCCCGAGGCGAGGCAGGGCTTCTATTGACCCAGGGCAGGACTGGACTGGAGTGGTTGATCCAATAGGCTGGACTGTAGCTGGGTAATAATCTGGCTAGGGAAGGGATGATTTTGTGGTAAAGGAATGAATGTGGTTGTTATACTCGTGTCTGCTCTGCCTCGCCTGGACAGCTGTGAGGTCTTGGGTTTGCTAGCCTTTACCCAACTTGGGCTTAAGCGACAAACATGCTTCACCATAGCCTCGAGTTTAGGTACATTGTCGGCGGCAGCTTAGACCTACATACTCGAATGTCAGCTGGACGAGGGTGTCGCAGGGGAGTCTCCAGCAAAATGAGTAATTATGTGATTTCGCTGATTTCAATGACTAGAAGCTAACCCAAAGAGAGAATGTAGTCAGTGCATCTACTTGGTCATACCTTTCACTCTCTCCTGTCATCTCCCCATCTACATTCTAGTAGGCTACTATTTGCTGTTCATGTCCGCTGTGTCCAGTCACATTTTTTTGGGAGTCGGCGATGCCAGATGATAAACTCCACTTTAAGCATTGCAGTGGTATGGAGCTTCTGCATGTGTTTGTCCTGTTCTCCCACTGGGCTCCATTCATCATAGACCACCTCCTCCTTGTGCCCATGTCAGCTGCCAGTCTGCCCTGTAGACCACCTCCTCTTTGTGCCCATGTCAGCTGCCAGTCTGCCCTGTAGACCACCTCCTCTCTGTGCCCATGTCAGCTGCCAGTCTGCCCTGTAGACCACCTCCTCTCTGTGCCCATGTCAGCTGCCAGTCTGCCCTGTAGACCACCTCCTCTCTGTGCCCATGTCAGCTGCCAGTCTGCCCTGTAGACCTCCTCTCTGTGCCCATGTCAGCTGCCAGTCTGCCCTGTAGACCACCTCCTCTCTGTGCCCATGTCAGCTGCCAGTCTGCCCTGTAGACCACCTCCTCTCTGTGCCCATGTCAGCTGCCAGTCTGCCCTGTAGACCACCTCCTCTCTGTGCCCATGTCAGCTGCCAGTCTGCCCTGTAGACCACCTCCTCTCTGTGCCCATGTCAGCTGCCAGTCTGCCCTGTAGACCACCTCCTCTCTGTGCCCATGTCAGCTGCCAGTCTGCCCTGTAGACCACCTCCTCTCTGTGCCCATGTCAGCTGCCAGTCTGCCCTGTAGACCACCTCCTCTCTGTGCCCATGTCAGCTGCCAGTCTGCCCTGTAGACCACCTCCTCTTTGTGCCCATGTCAGCTGCCAGTCTGCCCTGTAGACCACCTCCTCTCTGTGCCCATGTCAGCTGCCTGTCTGCCCTGTAGACCTCCTCTTTGTGCCCATGTCAGCTGCCAGTCTGCCCTGTAGACCACCTCCTCTCTGTGCCCATGTCAGCTGCCAGTCTGCCCTGTAGACCACCTCCTCTTTGTGCCCATGTCAGCTGCCAGTCTGTCCTGTAGACCACCTCCTCTCTGTGCCCACGTCTCTGTGCCAGTCTGCCCTGTAGACCACCTCCTCTCTGTGCCCACGTCTCTGTGCCAGTCTGCCCTGTAGACCACTCTACTCCTGTCGGCCATTTGTTGTTCATGTGTCAAAGTTATTATTATGTATGTAATGTATATTATTGGCATTGGTGTTTTTGTGCCTATGCATACTCTCTGTCTCACATTCTGATGGTAAAGTGCAGTGGTGGTGGCCCATTGGTTAGAGAAGCGAGCTTGTGACCGGTAGGTCGTCAATATGACTCCACTGAAAGATGACAAACTATTAACTATATTGAATTATCGCCCAGCCGAGGCACCAAATGCCCATGTAAATATACAATGACAATGCTTCATGCAATTCTGTATGGAATACTGTCAAAGGTATTGGAGAATATATGGATGCATGACTGGACAATTAGCGTTTGTACTGTCATTCAAAAATAAAATGCTTTGAGATGATCAAGGTTGTTGTTCTTGTCTTAAGAAATGTTGGAAACTCCATGGAAATTCTAATGCCTGGCTATTGTATACAGCAGGGGCACTCAATTAAAATTCTAAGAGGTCCAGATAGAGAAAATGTCCTCAAGCGAAGGTCCGGAACATTGAGCTTGCGTTATGATTCAGTGCCATTGAACTTAAGGCTACTTCAATGATTGCAGTAGCCTAATGGTACAACGTCTTTACAGTTTTCATATTTAACTGGATTAATTATAAATAACTAGCCTACACTAATAATAAATACATGTTCTTTTCTCATTTCAAGTAAAATAATGGCTGCATGTAGAAATAACACAACAGAGTGCTTTGGAAAAATTTGCATCTTAAAATAAAGTGCTTTAATTTTAGAAAAATAAGTTCCCCCTTGTCTTCCTTTTCTTAACTCCATTTCACATTTTATCAGTCAGGCTCTCAGCCAACAAACCTCATTTTCTCTTGATAGAAGTGAGCTCCCACTCTGTTTGTCTGTGCCTGCCTGCCTGCCTGCCTGTCTGTCTGTCTGTCTTTCTATCTATCGGTCGCTCGCAATGCAAACTTTGCATGCCGGTGTGTGTGCGCCCTGGATTTGAGTGTGTTTGCTCATGTGTGGCGCTTCCATAGACAGCTGGTCAGGATCGCATCACACTTCACGAGACATACTGGTTTTGAACTGCTCGTGAAACCAATGAATGAACATGAGTCTGCCTGCTCTGGATTAAAACTAAAGCTTTGTTTTCGCGGTCTACTCGTTTCTTTTGAGCACGCGATGTGAAATACTTCTCTCGCATTTCTCTGAGTCTCGCCTCTCCTCCGTCCGTGTGTTAACTCTCCCGCAGCAGCAGCAGGCATAATCGATTCGCTTGTTGATTGGCTGAGTAGCATCACGTGTGATGATTTACAGCGCATGCATTGGTCTGTGAGCTTCCTGACAGATAAACCAGTAGCCTACCGTAAAGGCTAGAAAAGCATGTGCCGGTTAAAATAGAAAAGCTCCATGAAAATGTAACTATTCAGTGATTTGTAGGTTATAGGGCTCGGTCCGGATAGGACGGCGTCTGGGTCCGGATGCGGACCGGAGTCCGGACTTTGAGGATCGCTGGTATACAGCAATGGGGATCTCTGCCCTTGGCTAAGACTTTACAACAATGACTTTAGGAATTTTGCTTGTTCTTGACTTCTCAACTCCTAACAACAACCATAACAACAACAACAACAACAACAACAACAAGAGTTGCTGTTCATAACACATTTCCAATACTGTTTTTGTTTTCTTTTTCTTTCAGAATGCTGCCTTTTTATATGGCCTTGGCATGGTTTACTTCCATTACAATGCATTTCAGTGGTAAGTACTTTTCTTTTTATTGCACTGTTACATGTTGTCTGCCAGTTTCACAGTGATTTTACTCCATTTTTGGTCATTTTGCAGCTACATCATGATGTTAAATGTTTTTGTTTTTTCTTGGTTTACGTGTTTGTATTGTAATAAGCATGTTTGTTCATGGGGAATACAAGTCTGTCAGTACAGAGTTCATGTTTTTTTTTTTTACTTCTCAATCTGTGCTATTGAGAGTTCAGACTAAGTTTTCTCAGATACTCTAATATGAAAAGACAGTGGACTATTGTGGGAGGGAGGACCAGGGAAGATGAAAGTTGTGTGTCGGTGTGACTGCAGCCGCTGTGTCTCCAGGGGTTCTGATCTTGTGGTAGCTATTGCACTTGCTGAATTTCTCTCACTATTGGCATTTGAAGGGTCTGTTTGCAATTGCATGCATGCCACGCATACACACACACACGCACACGCACACGCACACACGCACACACACACACACACACACACCAAAGACACACTTACACACACACACACACACACACACACACACACCAAACACACACTTACACACACAACCCCACCAACAGGGTCAGGGCGGCCATGTCCCGGTTTGAACTGTCCTGTGGAATGAAGGGTTCATGGTGGCCTTACTGAAGGCGTTCAGTCCCTGCTGGGGCCTTTCTGTGGCCCTGCGGTTTGGCACCAGGCCTGCTTGGCCTTGTTACTATCCCGAACGTGGTTGGTCCTGATGCCTGGTTTTAGAGTGTGCTCTGCAGTCCGTAGATGGATATGCTGGCTCTCCATGTCCACACCACAGATACCAGAACTCTTTGCTGAGCAGTAGCGGACAATCTCCAAGAGAGCAGCGCCTTTGGAAGAGAAATGTAGAAGTCTCGATTTTGGGTTCAGCTGTGGACTGTGTGACCTAGAGACTGCACCTGTGTTGATAGATGGTGACTTGTGAATATTTTTTTACAAAGGCATACTATGCAGAATTTTCCTAAAAAAAAAAAGACGGGGGTGGGGGAATCACACAATGTATTAGACTCGTAAAAAAATAAAATCCCTCTCAATCATCACTTATTAGCCACTAAAAGTGTGTGGTGGTTTATATCGGCCCTCTGCCTGTATTTTCTTATTATTTTGGTGGTCTAGGGACTTTTCTGGGTGGCAGCCTTTGGTCAGTGGCTGTTTAGCCCCCAGCCAGGTCGGGACTCTATAAAAATGTAGCGACCAACTAGCAACTGCTGTCTTTAAGATGGCCATGTTGCAGCAGTGAGTAGGGAGACTGCCCTCCAGCTGGAGAACCTGTGTTGATGCTCCTGTGCTGCTGCCCATCTGAAGTGTCCTTGAGCTCCCTGCCCCCCTGTCTGTAGCTGACCCTGCACTTTGACCTCCCCATGTCAGGGGTCAAGCAAAAGAGAATTTCCCCACAAGGATGCATTAACTATCACATTTTTATGATGTAGTAGTGCATGGTATCTGTGGCATTGGTTGATATTGACTGCGTTAGGTGCTCTGTCTTCTTGTCTAGGCCAGAACAGCTCCCCTCAGCAGAGGCCCAGGCAGGACTGAGAAGGTAGGCCCATTACCTACCTTGGCTTAGTTTCTGTAGAGGATTGTGCTGTTGAATGTGTGCTTTTAATCAGACTAGAAACCATCTTGGAACTAAATCATGTGCAGTGAGCCCCATCTATCTAACCCACAGGGAGTAGGACATAGCTGCTGCTGAGCGAGCGAGGATGACTGTCTAGTATTGGTAGCCTTTTTAGCATCAAGCTACAATAGACATGATAATGTCAAAATGGTTCATCAGTCCTGCACTGTTACGCATGGTTATTCCCGCACACCAAGAGTCAAATTCAGGTCAGTTAGGACTGTTCACTCCTCTATAACTGGGCACAATCAAACGGGTTTTAAAATAATTTCCTACAATCATAATAATGTTTCAATAAATCAATTTCAATAAAGTTTGATTAAAGTGAAAATTGTACCGTAACTCTGAATCTTTGCGTATTGACTGTGAGTATTCTTCTCACTACTCTAGCAATCCTCTTCTGGTGTTCAGAAAGAACCCCTTTATCATGTCAACATCAGAGGACAATCCTCTGTATTGTTGATGATTGGAAATGCTTATCTACCAAAGGAGGCGTTCCTGGTCACCATTCAGAACCCTCTGTCTGACATGGATTAGGGCTGATATTTGTACTTTTACAATGTGCATTGCATATAACTATTTCTTTAGCTAGCTGTAGCTTGAAAGCCATAAACACATTGAGATTGTACAGAATCTGTAGTTTTCAGGTTTGTGGATCCATTATACAATCCCTCCAGGAAATTGCGATTTTGTGATCGCAATAATTAACTCATTGAGTGCCAGCCACTTTTGGAGAACGGACGCTCCCAGTGCCAGAGTTTCAGAGCGTTTTCAGTGATTTCTCGAGGCCCACAGAATATTGTGTGATATTACTATGTAAACACCGAACACGCACAAAGAACGAGCTGACTCTATTGTATCATCAGCAAAAAAAAGTTTATTGATACCATTTTCCGTTCTTTAGTTATGAGCCGGAGAAGATAGGTTGTTTTGAGCAAAAACATGCGTTTCAAATTAGAAGCTGAGATATTCCGCCTTTTGTGAAATGCAGCATTTCAAGCACATTCACCGAGTCTGAAGCTAATATTTTCTGATGTAGTGACGTGGTGTAGTTGTGTGGTGCCCTGCGTGCCCCACCCCCCTCTCTCCCCCTCAGCTGCAAACTCCTCCCCACACTAACACACAGCCTAACACGCACCCAGTCTATTTTCGGAGTGCTCCGTTTTTGTGCGCCGGCTCCCAGCGCGACAAAAGCCAAACCGGACTAATGGTTTGGCCCTTCGGCGTCGGGTGCTGCTTTTCTGGCGGCTAATCGTGTGGAGAAACTATGCAGACAGACAGACGGAGGCAGAGGGGCTCAGTTGTGGGCATGGATTGACTGCTGTTCGCAGCCAACGTCAGCTCCAGACAGAGCAATCTATATCTCTGGCTGCAGCATGAGCGGTTTCTCTTTCATCACGGGGCTTTTTCCTGCTGTTTTCCGGACCTTTCTCTAATCTGGAGAGCACTGTCGCCACCTAATGAGTCCGTAAAATAGGTTATACACCTTCAATAGCTACAATATTTGTACAGGAGATGCCTGAGGCTTTGATCCACGTCCCACCGTCAAAAAACGCAATTGACGAACATACTCGTCCTTGGCACTCTACGTTAGTATCTGAATTGACGAACATACTCGTCCTTGGCACTCAATGAGTTAATGCAAATTCAACCAATTTCTGCATTATTTGCAGGGGCTTGCCTTTTTTTTTAATTTCCGGTGATTTCTCTGCAAAAACAGCAAGGCGAGTTGCTCAACTTGGAATTTTTGCCAGTTCTCACCATTTTACAGCAAAGAAATCACATGAAATTGCAAATTGCATTGCAAGCCGCTACAAAATCAAGCATTTTTAATCGCAACAATCACACACACAAAAAACCTGTGAAATCCTGGAGCGACTGATTATAGTAAAAAGTTGTGCAAGGACACTGAAATGCCGTTTCATTCCTCAATGTAGCTGCTTGGTCCTTTAAAGGAGAATTTCGTTTTTTTTTTACCTGGATCCCTCTCCTCAGATTGATTATTATCGGACGACTCACCCAGTGTTCTCCGCAGTGTTTTTGTCCGTCTTAGGCATTGTTTTGAGATCAATAGTGTGCAAGCCAGTCCTAGAACGGAGCTCCGTGGGCGCCACGTAGCAGCGTGCTTTTCATCCATGTAAATAGACAGTTTTATTCCCGTTTTCGACCCATATCGTCAGAATCTGATCCCTAATCTGATCCCATCAAACTGCTAATTCTCCCCCGGGCTCTTTTCAGCGGTAGTTACAGGCATCCCATTTCCGCCTGTCGGGTCAGTGAGACCAAATCTCGTCAAGTCAGTCCACAGGCCAGCGGCAGGAAAGTCTCGCGGGACTTGACGAGAGTTGGTCTCACTGACCCTGGGATGTCTGGGATGCCTGTAACAACTACCGCTCGGCGCTCTTTACCGCTGTAATGAGCCCGGGGGACAATAGCAGTCTGATGGTTCTCTAGGGATCAGAAAATGGGAATAAAACTGTCTATTTACATGGATGAAAAGCACGCTGCCACGTGGCCCCCACGGAGCTCCATTCTAGGACTGGCTTGGACACTATTGATCTCAAAACAACGCCTAAGACGGGCAAAAACGCTGCGGAGAACACTGGGTGAGTCGTCAGATAATAATTAATGTGAGGAGAGTGATCCAGGTTAAAAAAAAAAACGAAATTCTCCTTTAACATGACTAGCGTAAAGAGCCCGCATTCATCTGGTGTACACGCTACACTGGCTCTGAATCAGACCATCCTGCCTCCACTTGCTCCTCTGCCCGCTCTCCCGCTGGTTCCCCATTGCCTCTGCTCCCTGCCTCCTCTCCTCCTCTCAGCCTGTATCCCCCCCCGGCCTCTGCTCCCTGCCTCCTCTCAGCCTGTATCCCCCCCCGGCCTCGGCTCCCTGCCTCCTCTCCTCCTCTAGGCCTGTATCCCTCCCACCGGCCTCTGCTCCCTGCCTCCTCTCAGCCTGTATCCCCCCCCGGCCTCTGCTCCCTGCCTCCTCTCAGCCTGTATCCCCCCCCGGCCTCTGCTCCCTGCCTCCTCTCCTCCTCTCAGCCTGTATCCCCCCCCGGCCTCTGCTCCCTGCCTCCTCTCAGCCTGTATCCCCCCCCGGCCTCTGCTCCCTGCCTCCTCTCCTCCTCTCAGCCTGTATCCCCCCCGGCCTCTGCTCCCTGCCTCCTCTCCTCCTCTCAGCCTGTATCCCCTCCCGGCCTCTGCTCCCTGCCTCCTCTCAGCCTGTATCCCCCCCGGCCTCTGTTCCCTGCCTCCTCTCAGCCTGTATCCCCCCCGGCCTCTGCTCCCTGCCTCCTCTCAGCCTGTATCCCCCCCCGGCCTCTGCTCCCTGCCTCCTCCCAGCCTGTATCCCCCCCCGGCCTCTGCTCCCTGCCTCCTCTCAGCCTGTATCCCCCCCCCCCGGCCTCTGCTCCCTGCCTCCTCTCCTCCTCTCAGCCTGTATCCCCCCCGGCCTCTGCTCCCAGCCTCCTCTCCTCCTCTCAGCCTGTATCCCCTCCCGGCCTCTGCTCCCTGCCTCCTCTCCTCTCAGCCTGTATCCCCCCAGCCTCCTCTCCTCCTCTCAGCCTGTATCCCCCCAGCCTCCTCTCCTCCTCTCAGCCTGTATCCCCCCCCGGCCTCCTCTCCTCCTCTCAGCCTGTATCCCCCCAGCCTCCTCTCCTCCTCTCAGCCTGTATCCCCCCCCGGCCTCCTCTCCTCCTCTCAGCCTGTATCCCCCCCCAGCCTCCTCTCCTCCTCTCAGCCTGTATCCCCCCAGCCTCCTCTCCTCCTCTCAGCCTGTATCCCCCCCCGGCCTCTGCTCCCTGCCTCCTCTCAGCCTGTATCCCCCCCCCCCCCCCCCCCCCTGGCCTCTGATCCCCCTCCCCGGTCTTGAAGGCCTCTAGTGTTGCTGCCCTG
Organism: Poromitra crassiceps; assembly: GCF_964638095.1. NCBI lineage: Eukaryota > Metazoa > Chordata > Actinopteri > Beryciformes > Melamphaidae > Poromitra > Poromitra crassiceps. The sequence goes on along the minus strand of NC_139627.1, from coordinate 33,565,292 downwards.
CCAAGTGTACATGTCTCCTTCTCCCAGGCCTGGGGAATGTGTTTGTGGGGGAGGAGCGTGAAGCGGGTCATATGGGTTTCTCTGGGGCACATTACGTCACCCCGAGCCCGAGGCCCGGAGGAATGCTGAGCTGTCAGATGGTGAATATTACTTCACAGGGCATGAGCTGTGGCTACGCTGTGTCCAGCCTGTTGCTACTAGCTAGCACTATTGTCACCAATAACCTGCTTATGGTCTTATGGTCATGGTTTTGATAGTGTCTCCACAATCCAGTGCCAATTTGGAGCCATAATGTCTTAACTGATAAAGCAAGTAGAGCCTATATAATAGAGCTGAATATGTGTTATTTGACCTACTTATTCAGAAAAGTGCTTTGGCGTTGTCTGGTGCCCTCAGCTGCCCTTTTCTACACGAGAGAATATTCCTTGGTTTATCTGCTGGCTAGAGCCTGTATTGTGCTCTGTCACAGGCAGCCTATCTAGACCACATTAGATGAGCTGCACTGAATTCTGCCAGGGAGGGAGGAGGGAGTGGACCCGGAACGCACAGGGAGGGAGGGAGGGAGAGAGAGGGAGGGACGCACAGGGAGGGAGAGAGAGAGAGAGAGGGAGGGACGCACAGGGAGGGAGAGAGAGAGAGAGAGAGGGAGGGACGCACAGGGAGGGAGAGAGAGAGAGAGGGAGGGACGCACAGGTAGGGAGAGAGAGAGAGAGGGAGGGGACGCACAGGTAGGGAGAGAGAGGGAGGGAGGGACGCACAGGGAGGGAGAGAGAGAGAGAGGGAGGGACGCCCAGGGAGGGAGAGAGAGAGAGGGAGGGACGTGGAGAGAGAGAGGGAGGGATGCACGCACAGGGAGGGGAGAGAGAGGGAGGGACGCACAGGGAGGGAGAGAGAGAGGGAGGGATGTGGAGAGAGAGAGGGAGGGATGCACGCACAGGGAGGGAGAGAGAGAGGGAGGGAGGGATGCACGCACAGGGAGGGAGAGAGAGGGAGGAATGCACAGGGAGGGAGAGAGAGAGGGGGGGGAGGGATGCACACACAGGGAGAGAGAGAGAGAGGGAGGGACGCACAGGTAGGGAGAGAGAGAGAGAGGGAGGGACGCACAGGGAGGGAGAGAGAGAGAGAGGGAGGGACGCACAGGTAGGGAGAGAGAGGGAGGGAGGGGACGCACAGGGAGGGAGAGAGAGAGAGAGGGAGGGACGCCCAGGGAGGGAGAGAGAGAGAGGGAGGGACGTGGAGAGAGAGAGGGAGGGATGCACGCACAGGGAGGGAGAGAGAGGGAGGGACGCACAGGGAGGGAGAGAGAGAGGGAGGGATGTGGAGAGAGAGAGGGAGGGATGCACGCACAGGGAGGGAGAGAGAGAGGGAGGGAGGGATGCACGCACAGGGAGGGAGAGAGAGGGAGGAATGCACAGGGAGGGAGAGAGAGAGGGGGGGGAGGGATGCACACACAGGGAGAGAGAGAGCGAGAGAGAGAGGGAGGCATGCATGCACAGGGAGGGAGAGAGAGGGAGGGATGCACGCACAGGAGAGAGAGAGAGAGAGAGGGAGGGATGCACGCACAGGGAGGGAGAGGGAGGGAGAGAGAGAGAGAGAGGGAGGGATGTACGCACAGGGAGGGAGAGAGAGGGAGGGGCCAGATATGTGAAGAGGAGGAGGGGGGGAAATGGGGCCAATGAGTTCAGAGCGCTTTGCCCTGGAATAGCACATCCTGTGTGTGTGTGTGTGTGTGTGTGTGTGTGTGTGTGTGTGGGGGGGGGGGGGGGGGGGGGGGGGGGTTGTGTGGGGGGGGGGGGGGGGGGGGGGGTTGCGCGGGGGTGCAGTTCTCTACTGTCTCATGCAGGGATGGGGCTTCATGCTGACATGTGATTGCCATTGTCATAACTGCAGTGCACAGTGAGTGAGCTCCTTTGTTTTTGGTCATTTTAATTTGCTCCTATCTCTATTGTCTGTTTCTTAGTATTTGAAGGGGGGGAGGTAGGACTGGTAAAAAATGTTGATATTGTATTATGAGACTAGATATCGTCTTAGATTTTGGATATTGTGATATGTCATAATAAGTGTTGTCTTTTCCTTGTTTTGAAGGCTGCATTATAGTCGAGGCAAGTTTATTTGTATAGCACTTCATACACAGAGGCCATTCAAAGTGCTTTACATAAAATGGATCAAAAGAAAAGAGCAGTGTTACAAGGTAAATATAAGATCCAAAAGGTCACAGTGCAATTTATTTTGACTTTGTAGGCAAATCATAGAGACACTGCGGAGCGCGCCATCATTCAGAAACCACGCCCAAAACGGGGGAAAACAGAAACCCCCCCTCCAATCCTGGCGTTCTCCTATATCACGTGCATGGTTGCGTGTTGCACAAAAAGATTGCATGTACGGAAGATGAACACTCCAACTTACTTCTTGACAGCTAGATCCACATTTTTCTTCTCGTCAATTCTCAATGGCTTCCTTGTTTTGCTCAGGAGTACAAAAAAACTTTAACTGGCGATTTTTTACATTTGTTGTCTGCGCAGCGCACCACACAACAGCTTTTAGCTATGTTTAATTCAAGGAAAGTGACGCTGGTGTGTGGAAATGAACAGAGCTTTTCCCCCGTGATGGGCGTGGCCTATTTCATGCAGTGTCTCTAAAAAAAAACAAATTAAAAAAACATTAATTGGCGATTTTTTGCTTTTATCAATTTATCCTTCTGGTGATTTCCCCATAATTGAATTGGTGATGTGATAGTTAGAAATTTGGTTCAAACTTTAACCAATCTAAGTCACAGAATATTTTCTCTTGGTCCAGTATAGTAAAGTGGTGTGTCATTTGGGATGGGCGGAAGTACTCCAGTACTCGTTCATAATGTTGCTATTCGAGTAACTTTTCTACCCTTCAGGTACTCGCACTTTAACAACGCAACCCCGGTGCAAACCAGACAGACGGACAAACGCTTCTCTATAACGCAGGCTCGATAAAACTCATTCACTAGTTTACTGACACCACTGTCATTTCCCATAATATAACGTTGTCCATAACAAATATGGGGGGGGGGGGGGGGGATCACTTTTGGGAGACAATCGCTTCATGGCGCATAGCAGCTAACATTAATAACTTGTTTGCAGTTATCACTTTTTGGCAGAACGCCGGACGTTGTAATCAGTAGATTTACGTTACTGTAACAGTGATCATAAAGCACAAAAAGTGCTCCAGGCAGCTTTTTCCATGCCAAAGCGCTAGTGAACCGCCCCATACACAGCAGATTAGTCCTGCTCTGGCATTACCATAGTACATATTCTTACAGGCATATGGCTAATGCAAAATTAACGGCTTCACATAGCCAAACTTTGGTTCCGCTTTCTTTTTTTGAGTACCCAGTTACTTGTTCATAATAGGAGAGTACTCAAATATTGAAATGACTTAAAATGCCCATCCCTAGTCATTTTCTGAACTTACCAGCGGTTCTATTAGAACAGCTATCCACAATTACTGATGATTATTTATTAAAAATTTAAATCTCGTGTAAATATCTTGTGAAAGCACCAATAGTCATCCCTACAATATTGTTGCAATATTGATAGCGGTATTAGTCAAGTACAGTCTTGTTTTAATAAAAGTGCATATCTCCCTTCTGGTCCTGCCCTTTACTGACCGGATTTTGGGCCAAAATATTTAATTGGTACTCTAAGGCCTACAAACTAACCCTTCAGCCGGATGCAGAACTCGCCATCTTCGGCTGCTCGGAATCCTCTCTGGACTTCCCTACAGCTGTGCAGCAATCTCTGACACAGGGGACAATTGTTGCCAAGAAACTCATTCTGCAGAAATGGAAGTCCCCCTCTCCACCCTCTTTTCAGTTGTGGTTGGCGGACATGATCTCTGTTATACAAATGGAGAGACTCAGGTTCTTGAGGACCAACTCACCTGGGAGATTTCAAACTCAAAATCCCACTCATTTATATTTATATATGTATATATATTTATAAGCACAATTTATATATATTTACAAGCTGTATGTAACTGGTGGCACTAGTGTATGTATGTTTTCTTTTCTTTTCCTGTATCTGAGTTTGTTCGTTTATTTTTATTTTTATTCTGTGTTCTAAATTTTTTTAATTGCTAAAAAAAGAAAGAAAAAAAAAGTGCATATCTCACATGTGGCTAGCCTTTGACTTACAACTGACCATTTAGCCCATTTCGGAGAAAATACCGTGATATACCTACATTGTCTATCACCATTGAGTCTAAAAATAGAGATATGATATTTTTCATCCATATGGCCCAGCCCTAGGAGGATGTTTGTTGCCAAGGTGACAGCAATGCTTGCACATTCCTCCCATTTCAGTTTCTTTCTCCCACTCTCTCTTTACCTCTCCACCTTCCCACCATTCTCCCTCCCTTTGCTTGGATGCAGCGTTAAACAGTGTTTCTAGCTCCAAACATTTCCTCCAAACAAAGAACCATGTAGAAGTCAGGGAAGCAGGTCTGCTGGCTCGCATACATCTGGTGTGAGACTCACGCTTCCAGTCTGTACTGCCCGCCAAATGACTTTGACAAATATCAGTTGTCTTGTTGTTGGCCGCATGAAGAATGGACACATTTCAGCGCTGATCAGTGATTTTGCTGGAAAGCACGATTGCATATCTGACTGCCAAGTATGTGTGCACTACAACTTTAACCAGTTAAATATACCGCTAGGCTAGCACAGTTTGTATATTACTAAGAGCAAACGGGTGCCACGTACTTTGTGTGTGCGTGCGCACGCTCAGGTGAAAAGATATGTTTCCAGTTGGTTGACTACATCGGCATTCCCTGGATGAATGGATAAATATTCTGAGTTCAATATCAATGTTGTTTTCTCGAACTGTGTTTAACATGCTGTATTCCTGTGTCTCTCTCTGTCTTGCTCCAGGGCGATCAAGGCTTTCCAGGAGGTGCTGTACATTGACGCCAGTTTCTCCCGGGCTAAAGACATTCATCTGAGACTGGGCCTCATGTTCAAAGTCAACACAGACTATGAGTCCAGCTTAAAGGTATACACACACGGCGACTCTGCTACTCCATGTACACAGCTACTCTGCTACTCCATGTACACAGCTACTCTGCTACTCCATGTACACTATATGGCACTCTGATGAAGACACAGTAGTGTCGAAACGTTAGTTGAATAAAAACTTCATTATACACTTGATCTGTGTGCTCCAGTACCTTTTGGATTACATCCAATTATCTATATCGTGAGTCTGCCTTTTCTGAGAAGTACCAGACCAGCCTGCTGGGCTGCAGAGGTTGAGGCGCGCTTAACTACATCCTCCATGTACACTATATGGCAAGATGCACTCTGTACCCACTAGGGTTGCACGGTATACCGGTATTAGTATGGTACCGCGGTTCCCTGCCGTTAAAAAGGATACTATACCACGTTAATTTAGTACCGATACTTAAAAAAATGTCATGGGTTGCGTCAGTGTGCGACCGTGGTGTTTGTTAGCGGAGGAGAGAGACACAGCGGCATTACAGTTGAGAGCCTGTCTCCCACCTCACGTGAAGGCAACACAGCCTTGCCTTGAACCAATGGTGACTCGTGAAAAGTGAAAAAAAGCTCGTCTCTGACTCTGTCTGCTTCATGTGGGGGCGTGTCGACTTTCCCCTCTTCCCTCTCTGCTCGCTCTCTGGCCACAGTCGTTCAGTCCTCACTACAGCACCCCGACACACAGGACAGACGCAGCGAAAATGGCAGCGGCTTCTTCTAGTCTTGCAAGCCGACCAACGCTTGTAGAAAAAGCAGATGCACGAAGCGAAATATGGAAATATTTTGCTTATGTTGCCGCCAGCGAAGGCAAGCCCGTGGACACATCCAAACCAGTGTGTAAAAGGTCCTTCAACGTGACGCAAGCGAAAGGATCAAACACATCGAACCTGGCTAAACATCTTGCCGACAGGCACCCCGACCTGTTCAAAGAGTTTAAAGACCGACAGGTTAGCGAACGTGAACGATAAACATACATGCCCTCAAATAAGTCCAACGAGTATTGTGTGACAAGCGAACTTGTTTCACTGAAAAAGTTCGCTTGTCACAATAGCCTACTCGTTTACAGTAAAACACGAGGCAATGTGCTGGAGCACAGATCTCTGCCAAGGAAGGAGCAAGTCATGACATGTAACGTTTAGGGGAGGGGACATCAGATGACTGCATACCATGTACAATATTTAATAACACTATGGCTCTCAATGCCAGTGTTATTAAAGCTTTTACATGGTAAGCAGTCATCTGATGTCACCTATCCTAATATTTACAATAATCCCAATTATTAATGATATACGAATTAATTGTAAAAAAACACCTAGCCTACATGTATGGGGGGGGGGGGGGGGTACACCACATAATAAGCCTACATTTCAATAGCCTACATTTATGTGTGAAAACAATATATATTACTAAATTAACCATAAATCTGGCACTTAATGTTAATGAAGCTTAAACCCAGGATTATTAACCCACATAGGCTACACTACAGCACAGGCACACTGATGGCTGTGCATTACCTTGTTAAATCAATAAAATAAGTTTTAAGTTCCATGTTTTGTCCCCTCTATTTATTCCACTACTTTTCCTGATGTTTTAGTTTTTTGCCGTGGTATCGTTTCAGTATCGGTATCGAGATATTTAGGCAGGTATCGGTATCGAACTCATAATTTTGGTATCGTGACATCCCTAGTACCCACTCCCCGTCCAGTGAGTAAGCCTGTTAGAGAGGCACGATTGTGTAGAACCATATATCACAATTTCCAGTTTCCACATTTAATAATTGAATAATACTAGCATTTCAGCATTCCCGTAACATTTCATTTCATTTTAGAAGATCCGCTGTCAATGGAAATAGTCAAGGTGTAGATGTAAGAAGATATAGTGCAGTAACATGGTCATCATTTTAGACAGAACCCTGCAGCCTGCTCCTCTTTCATCCCTCCATTCGCCTGTCCATCTTCCTCCTCTTTCATCCCTCCATCCACCTGTCCATCCCAGTGGACGATAAAGACATGAACGTGGCACAATCGCTTTCCATTCATGCCTTTCTGCATTGTGCACCTGATGTGTAGTCATGGAAGGCCATTTCCTGCCTGAATAGACTTGACCTCTGTAGTCCTCTTATGAACAAAGGCTGCTGCTGGATCGTCTGTCCTGTCTGCTTGTGTCTGAGCCCAGTCTACTGTCTCTTGACACCTGTAAGCCATAGATGTCCAGACTGTAACAGAGAGCTCTGTGACTGGAGCCTATGGATCCATTGTTGTCTGAGAGTCCTGGTTCCCTTTAGGGACAGACTGCTATCTGATCCTGGGCTTTGTCCTGCTCCAGACACACCTCTGGGGCATGTCTCTGACTGCTCCTCACTGGGTAGGTGGAGTGGACTCAGTCATGTCTCTGACTGCTTCTCAGTGGGTAGGTGGAGTGGACTCAGTCATGTCTCTGACTGCTCCTCACTGGGTAGGTGGAGTGGACTCAGTCATGTCTCTGACTGCTCCTCAGTGGGTAGGTGGAGTGGACTCAGTCACTGCCATGTTTGTGTTGCAGGACCTTGTTGATGTCATCCATTTTAACGCGTCGGCCTACTGGTGAGCCATGCAGGGCATTGTTGCTCTGTGGAGAATTCATTGATTCTTGAATTGTCTGTTGGGAGATTTGAATATAGGTTTGCAGCGAGGAGTCTGTGGTCATTGGAGTCTGGCCTTACCTATGGATTTGCATTGAATCTATTTGAGTATGGTAATACATTTAAATGCAAAAGGATTATCGAGGAGATTCTGTATTGTTGATAGGTGTGTGAGCGTGAAGCATTGAGCTAAGCAGGCTGCACGTGCTGCACGTCCTCACTCTGTCTTAGACACACCCCTCCCACTGAGTCCTGGCTCACTGCCAGCACCCACACACACACACACACAAACCACTGCCCCAGTTATCTACAGAGAGGGGCAGGGTGTAGCGAGTGGTGTGTAAGGTTAGAGGAGGAGACATTGTGTAAAGGCTGGAGAGAGAGGAGAGAGAGAGGGGAGAGAAAGGACAAGGAAACGGAGAGACGTGTTAGAAAGGTCAGACTGCTGCAGACGACGGGGGTATGTGGGGGAAGCATGCACAGTGTTTCCATGCTGCTTCCTCTGAAGCATGCAGTGTTTCCATGCTGCTTCTTCTGAAGCATGCACAGTGTTTCCATGCTGCTTCTTCTGAAGCATGCACAGTGATTCCATGCTGCTTCCTCTGAAGCATGCACAGTGATTCCATGCTGCTTCCTCTGAAGCATGCACAGTGTTTCCATGCTGCTTCCTCTGAAGCATGCACAGTGTTTCCATGCTGCTTCTTCTGAAGCATGCACAGTGTTTCCATGCTGCTTCTTCTGAAGCATGCACAGTGTTTCCATGCTGCTTCCTCTGAAGCATGCACAGTGTTTCCATGCTGCTTCCTCTGAAGCATGCACAGTGTTTCCATGCTGCTTCTTCTGAAGCATGCACAGTGTTTCCATGCTGCTTCCTCTGAAGCATGCACAGTGTTTCCATGCTGCTTCCTCTGAAGCATGCACAGTGATTCCATGCTGCTTCTTCTGAAGCATGCACAGTGTTTCCATGCTGCTTCCTCTGAAGCATGCACAGTGTTTCCATGCTGCTTCTTCTGAAGCATGCACAGTGTTTCCATGCTGCTTCCTCTGAAGCATGCACAGTGTTTCCATGCTGCTTCCTCTGAAGCATGCACAGTGTTTCCATGCTGCTTCCTCTGAAGCATGCACAGTGTTTCCATGCTGCTTCCTCTGAGGCATGCACAGTGTTTCCATGCTGCTTCCTCTGAAGCATGCACAGTGATTCCATGCTGCTTCTTCTGAAGCATGCACAGTGTTTCCATGCTGCTTCCTCTGAAGCATGCACAGTGTTTCCATGCTGCTTCTTCTGAAGCATGCACAGTGTTTCCATGCTGCTTCCTCTGAAGCATGCACAGTGTTTCCATGCTGCTTCCTCTGAGGCATGCATTGTACATAATTCTGATTCTTCTGCCCTCTTATTCTATCTGCCCACCGTGTGCACGTGCACGTGCACGCGCACACACACTCACACAGACACACACACACTCCTCTTCTTCCCTCTGTGGCTAATTTAGGCAGTGAGAAGAGAGGAAATGCGAGAGAGAGACAGAGAGGGAGGGAGGGAGAGAGAGTGTGCAGTGTATATTAGTCAGGTGATGAGTCGGCTGCCTCTCCAGTGCCGTGCAGCCATAGAAAGGAGGTGAGATAGAGGGGGGGGAGATGGGGAGAGCTTGTGTGTGTGTGTGTGTGTGTGTGCCTGCCTGTTCCTGCTTTGAGGTATTGCGTGTCATCTCTCTGCACTCTCCACTGCAGCCGTCTGCTGAATAGTAATCAGTGACACCAGGATAGGAGGGAGGGAGGGAGGGGGAGAGAGAGAGATAGCAGACGGGGAGAGAGAGCGAGGAAGGCGAGACACGGGGAGGGAGGTGCAATGCCAAGCTGCCAATCCTGCTGCATTATCTGCCTGGTAGTAGAGCAAGTGTGAAAGAGAGAGGAGAGGAGAGACAAGACAGAGGGAGAGATCTACTGGGAAGATGCATTGGGCTTCCAGGAGTGTGATGTGCCAACGGTATAGGTAATGTAAGTGTGTGTGTGTGTATGTGGGAATACATCTTTCAATGTGAAGGCATCTGCCTGTGGTGAGCAGATCTGATGTTTTGTGGGTGGCTCATGGTTGCCATGTCTGATTTTCTTCTTCTTCTGGGTAGATTCCCTCAACTGCGTGTGTGTGCGTGTGCACATGTGCACGCATATGAAGCTCCGCTGGCCCTGACTGACGCATGCAAAGAAAGCCAGCTGGACTGCTCTTGATTTCTTATCTGTCTGACATTGACCGGCTGTGTTGTTGCTGCTGCTAAGGGCTCCTCATTTTGTGAGTGTGTGTGGTTGTGGATACAGGTGCCTTTTGCAACGGCCTAGATGGCAGCTACTAATATTAGCCTTTGAATGTAGCAGGGCTGGTTTTAGAATGGAAGGTGAGGAAGTCCACTGCGATTGGCCAGTGGAGTATCATGGCAACAGCAGCGGTACGGTCTGTCCTTTGACTGTGTGTGAGATTATTGTCAGCTGGTTCTGGATTCAGGAGTTAGCACTGATTTCTTTTATGACCCAGATACAAGGCACCGCTGGCACCTTTGAATCCAATCCAATCCAATCATTGCATTGTGTCAGCATGCAGCTAAGGAACTGCAATGGAACCTGTCACCTTGAAGCCACCTATGGGTGCCTGAGTTCCTTCTGCAGAATTACAGGATCAGACAGCTCGCTGTAATTTAATATTCATCACTTTGTCAGCTCAGGTGCTTTTTGTCTGAATTGGCTCCGCGGCATCTCTGCTAACCTAAAGCCCACGTGAAACGCTTATATAGCGCCAGATCAGGATAAGCATGGCCTCATAACATGTATCACCTGTTACAAGGGGAGTAATGGGGATGTATGGGAGCCATAAGCCGCTTTCACACACAGATCGCGCAAAATTGCAGTTCAAAAGGCCCGCAAAACCGGCAGCCTCACCACAGAAATTGCTTTCACACACAGCCAAGCAGCACCGCCACATTCCCGTCCTGGGGTGTGCTTTCAAGTGACAGCCACCGCTCCCGGATTGAAAGGCGTTTCATTAATTAAATTAAATAACGTTTTCCTCGCTTGATTTTACACAGCAGAGCAGTCAGACAAAGAGGAGGAGTGCACAGACACTCCCCCAGCCACAGAGTCACACAGTCACACACAGACCCTCACGTGACGTTAGTCTGCCAGGACTCATGCCATGACATGTAGCTTTCCGCTCAGTCAGCGACAGACGGCGTGCTGTCAGTATGTAAAAAACAACGAAACAAGCCGTGTGTGCCGCGTGTCCGTCGGTGTACAGCGCGGTGTAATTTCATAACTCATCCGGGCCGGATCGGGCACGGGTCTGCATGTCACGGCCCGGGGAGGGCTCGGGCCGAGATTTCAGGCCCGCGCAGCTCTCTAAGCGGAGGGCGACAGTCGAGTCTGTCACAGCTCTTGTGTTTCTCGTTCTCAATACATGAGTCGAGAGGACTTTGGAGGCGGGCTGAAGCTCAGTGCCCACCCAATAAGAAGCTAGAATCGCTACTAGGGCTGCACGATTTATCGTATTTTCATCGTCATCGCGATACGAAAATGCACGATGAACACATCGCAAAAGTCACGTGTTATCGCAATTTTTTAAATTTATTATTATTATTTTTTTTACAGTGCACATGAACGCAACATGCAAGATACCGGCTGAATAAGTGTCCAAATGTTCATGTCATTCTGGCCAATACTCCACTTCTGTTATAACATTTCAGTCTGGAATATGGAATATCTTTCAATAATCGTTATGACTAAAAGGCTAAAAGTAATCTCATGTGTAAGACTGTTCTACATTGAAGTAAAAATGGAAATAATTAACTTGTTGGTTTTGGATTTTTTTTAGCTTCAAGAGTGCATTTTTGTTCGTATGACCCTCAACACAGGCTTTGAGAATCCCGTGCCACTTACTGATACGTATGCTTAAATTAACTCATTGAGTGCCAATGACGACAATCGTCGTCAATTCGATTAGTGACGTAGAGTGCCAATGACGACGATTGTCGTCAATTGCGTTTTTTGACGGTGGGACGTGGATCAAAGCCTATTGCATCTCCTATAAAAAATATTGTAGCTATTGAAGGTGTATAACCTATTTTACAGACCCATTAGGTGGCGACAGTGCTCTCCAGATTAGAGAAAGGTCCGGAAAACAGCAGGAAAAAGCCCCGTGATGAAAGAGAAACCGCTCATGCTGCAGCCAGAGCCATATAGATTGCTCTGTCTGCAGCTGACGTTGGCTGCGAACAGCAGTCAATCGGCGCCCACAACTGAGCCCCTCTGCCTCTGTCTGTCTGTCTGCATAGTTTCTCCACACGATTAGCCACCAGAAAGGCAGCACCCGACGCCGAAGGGCCAAACCTTTCCCTGCAGTCCGGTTTGGCATTTCCGTGTCGCGCTGGGAGCCGGCGCACAAAAACGGAGCGCTCCAAAAATAGACTGGGTGCGTGTTAGGCTGTGTGTTAGTGTGGGGAGGAGTTTGCAGCTGAGGGGGGGAGAGGGGGGTGGGGCACGCAGGGCACCACACAACTACACCACGTCACTACATCAGAAAATATTAGCTTCAGACTCAGTGAATGTGCTTGAAATGCTTCATTTCACAAAAGGCGGAATAACTCAGCTTCTAATTTGAAACGTGTCTTTTTGCTCAAAACAACCTATCTTCTCCGACTCAAAGAACGGAAATGGTATCAATAAACTTTTTTTTGCAGATGATAGAAGAGAGTCTCATCGTTCTTTGTGCGTGTTCGGTGTTTACATAGTAATATCACACAATATTCTGTGGGCCTCGAGAAATTACTGAAAACGCTCTGAAACTCTGGCACTGGTCCGTTCTCCAAAAGTGGCTGGCACTCAATGAGTTAACACACTCATATTGCAAAATGAATTTAGGCCCTCACTGTAATACTTCAGAAGTTGAATTTGAAGTTCGGCATTAATACATTTGTCATTTTTTGTCTTAGATTTACCTTTGTGTGTTATTGCAATATAAAACTACATAATTGAGAATCGATTCTAGATTCTGGAATCGAGAATCGTTGGAATCGAGAATCGATTCTGGAATCGGATCGTGACCCCAGGAATCGGAATCGGATTGGATCGTGGCTTAGCCGGATCGGATTTTTGTTTATAGCATTTATTTATTTATCGCAGGTCATATCGTCATCGCAATATTGAACAGTGTTATCGCACATCGCAGCTTTTCCTCATATCGTGCAGCCCTAATCGCTACTGATATTTTCTGTGCAATTTTTCCATTGGCTGGGGGTGAAAATAAACATATTTTCCTAACTTTTGATTGGGTGGGCAAGACTCATGTCTGGGTGGGCATTGCCCACCTCTGCCCATAGCTATAATCGGCCCCGTCTGAAGCTATTATTATTGTATCCGTTACTTTTACCTACTAATGTCAACATCTTTTGAGCATAAAGCCTAACCTACTTACAGGCACGGAGCATTCCTCCTGGCGTCCCTGCAGTCATGATTGTATAGGCTACTTTTTTTTTCTTTCACTCATGCACTTTCTTGCTGCATGAGGTGATTTCCCCTGTAATTTTTTTATGAATGAGCTGACCATTCGCACCGTTCCGGCTTGCTGCTCCTACGCTTTCAAGTGAAGGCGGGTTACCTGGTAAGGGTTAGCCTTATCCTGAACTTTGTTCAAGTGACAGCTGATCAGACACCATTACATCTACTGGATGTCCGTGTCTCATACTCAAGGCTTTGCCCTCAGGTTGGATGAAAGGTGAAGAGTAGACTACAGATCATGCATGTCTGCAGTCCAGCCCCTCCAGTCATCAGTGTTCTCTCATGTCACAGCCAGTAGGGTCACTTATGACTGGCTGTGGATCTGTAGACTGTAGAGGCTCCACGTAAAGTGGATTGCAGTGGAGAACCTTAATTTCTCCCTGGTTTGCTTATAAGCATCTGGACTTGTTGCACTCAGTACTTTATGTTCTAAGATCTATCATTTCAGTTTGGAATGTAGTGACTTTTTTTTAAACCCAGCAATCACTCTTCATATTAGCAACATAAAAATGCAAACCTTTCATTAGATATAAATTATTTACCTTCATAATGAAATGCCTCTTCTTGTCTCTGCAGCATTTTCAGCTGGCTTTGATCGACTCCAACCTCTGCACTTTGTCCAAAGCTGAAAGTAAGTGTATTACTAAGATGACCACAGGCCACGGGGAAGCTAGCCCATACACCTGGTGTCTAATGTATTATTAGATTTGTGCTAGGTCAGTCAGTGGTAGTGCATATTGAAAGGACACAGCAAAATAGCTGGATTTTTCTACAGACTAGTTTTTTCCTCTCTGCTGCCGTTTCCCCGCTGTCTCTGCCCAAGACTGGGGTTGCCTAGGAGACGGCACAAGGAGGGAGAGCTGGAAGTGCTTGCCTGCACAGTGCACAAGCACACACACACACACACACACACACACACACACACACACACACACACACACACACACACACACACACACACAGGAAACTATCCCCCTCCCATCTGTGGCCATGTTCCATACAGTCTCCAATCTGTACCCTGATCAGACCTTCAACCCTAATCTCCCCCCTCTCCTCTCCTCTTCTCCACAGTTCAGTTCCACATTGCTCATTTGTATGAGATTCAGGTAAGAATTCAATTCCACTTTTCCTTTTCCATGTAGAGTGCCTAAGTCCCGCCCCCTCCCGGGTCCGCATGGAACCTAAGGAGGTGAATTCCCCATTCATTTCTCCATTGACGTTTCGTAAAATCCTTGTATAAAGAGTTTTACTTGAACAAACTAAGTGATTCAGCTACGAGATGAATTGCGAGTGCATCTTTGAAGCATTTGACGCGGACCAAAAGAGAGAAAATAATATTTTTGTTGTTTTGCTCAGAGTCAAATGTTTTCTGGTCACTCGCGATTCATCTCGTAGCTGAATCGCTTGGTTTGTCCAAGTAAGCCTCTTTATATAAGGATTTTACGAAACGTCAACGGAGAAATCAATGACGAATTCATTTCCTTAGGTCCCATGCGGGAACCTGGAAGAGGGACTTAGACACTGTTGAGGGCAGCTGTGTTTTGCATCTGTGATGTAGCAATGCCTCTGAACAGTTGTAGAGGTTGACAAAGAGCGCTCCGTTCTCTAATAGCCCAATGTTTCCCTTTTCTGTTTGCTACAATGCTTTTTTGGAAATGTTTCCCCCCAAAAGATGGGTTTTCTGTCAAGTCCCATCATGGTATCTTGCACGTCCTCAAGGTCCTGCAGGTTAAATGTGGAAGGAAATGAAAGCAGTTAGTAATCATTTGTCTTGTGGTTTCGGCGAGTGGGACGAAGATTAGTGAGCGATAATGAATCTTGCCTTGTCATCAGTGGGCACACACACACACACACACACACACACACACACACCTGTGCACGCACAGGCTGTTTCCTGATGTTGAGTCAAGCAGTAAATAATCAGTCACTCTGGAGGCAGTGAGGTCTTTGAGGCTACCACTCTTTCTCCTTTGTTGTTTCTCCTTTTTTGCTCTTGATTTCTTTTGTTACTGAAAATTCCTCTCCCCAAACCAGCAGCCTATGACAAAGGTCATTTGTTCAGGATGTGTGCTGCCTATAAGTAACCATGGTCATGGTCACACGGCAAAACCATCTTGCCACGCTTCAATCTATTAGTTTGAATTCAAACCACCAGTGGTTCACACCAATCAGCATCCTGTGAGGCAGCTACGGTTGAGCTTTGGTGTGATGCCAGCGAGAGCCAGCCTGTGATTGACAGATTGTTCATCCAATCAACTGCCAGGAATTTTTTGAAAGTATAGCCTAATGCAACACTATCATCTTCTTTTTGCATTTTCACGATTCAAACAGGCAGACTGGGAGGAAAAGAAATTCAACTTTTACTTGTTTACTCACCAATTCTTCTCTTCCAAATGATCCAGCCACGTAACTATCCATTTAACAACACTAGGCATCTCGCGTGCTCGATTCCTAGGCCCGCCATGCAGCTTCCAGAGCTGGCCCTGCAGCTCGGCTGCAATGCGGCCTCGCCCACAGCTCGGCTGCTGCGTGGCCTCGCCTGCTCTATTGGCACAATTGCCCAACTTTGCATCACTGATGACATCACAATGATGTCACAATGTCTATGACATCATCAGTGATGTCACTGATGATGTCATAGACATGTAACCAAAAACGTGACCACCAAAACATGACCAAAATGGCAGCACCCACTTACTCCATTTTATATAAAGGAGAACAGAAGTAATCCCAACGTCATCAACACGCCCACTCGCTCACTCTGGACAAGAGCCTGTACTATTCAAACATGAGCTGCTCTGCCAGCGACATGGGCATTGCACTAGGGGCATGGGTAGTTTAGAATTAGAATTGGACACTTTATTGCCAAATAATTTTAAATGCAAATTGGATTATACAGATAACTGCCAGAGAGTCTGCTGCCATTTATGATTCCAGTGCTGCTGTGCAAAGTGCCCTCTGATGCTGAAACAAAGGAATGTTTGGGCCATTAATCAAGGTGTTGT
Source organism: Poromitra crassiceps (assembly GCF_964638095.1). Lineage (NCBI taxonomy): Eukaryota > Metazoa > Chordata > Actinopteri > Beryciformes > Melamphaidae > Poromitra > Poromitra crassiceps. The sequence goes on along the minus strand of NC_139627.1, from coordinate 33,549,109 downwards.
TATGTTAAGTTATCAGGGTGAATTAAAAAATCATATTTAACGCTGGAAATAAGGTCCAGGTTGTAAAAAAAACACACAATTTAATACAGTGACTTTAAATTTCGTGCGAGGGCAGCAGGCACATGTGTTCCAGCTCATTCACATTCACTAACTCGGGTAATGGGGACTTGACTCGGACTCAACACGGACTCTTCTTTGGTGACTTGGACTTGGACTGGAACACTGGAGACTTGAGACTCGACTTGGACTTGAGATATAGTGACTTGACGACAACACTGGAGTCTGACAACCATTCAACTCTTCTGACATGTCGCTATTTGTAGTCTGGACCAGGCCGCCATGACAGTCAGCAATCCAACCAGGAAGGAACCACAAAGAGGCTGTCATTTATGTGCCTGAAGTGTCTGTGTTTACCCTGAGGTGACTTGATGGTCCTCAGACAGGAAGAGCCCTGGACCAGACTGTGTGTGTGTGTGTGTGTGTGTGTGTGTGTGTTGGGTCTGTAGATATGGGGCAGGCAGCTTTCAAAATGGCTGTGTTAAAGCTGATAAGAAGATAACATTCAGATGACACACACACACTGGATCAGACTCAAGGTCAATAAGGTCACTCAGAAAAAACAAACGGTGGTCTCACCGCAGAGTGGGCAGCTCAGGTTTCTCCCAAATACAAAGCCTGCACTGCAATGGAGACACACATGTATATAACCAAGTACACACACACACGCACACACACACACACACACACACACACACACACACACACACACACACACACACACACACACACACACACACACACACACACTTAAAGCTGCCAGACATGTTGAGTCTGGCCTGTCCTTTTCCACACTAACCCTCCCCCGTGTGTGTGTGTCTGGTCATTATGGTGGGTGTGAGGAGGTCTCTAGACTCTTTGTGTCCGTCCAGAGAGAACCATAAAACACACTGACCCTTCTGTCTGGCTTAAACAACCTCTCTCCCCCTCATTCTGCATGCAGAAGAAATACAGAGTGGCGAAAGAAGCGTATGAAAGTCTCTTGCAGACGGAAAATCTTCCTGCACAGGTGAAGGCAACTACACTGCAACAGCTTGGTGAGTGCCCCTTGCCCGCACACCATCACCTCATATTTTGGTACCTGTGTTCAACATCTGGGATTAGCTTGCCTTAAATTTGCCTTGTCTTGTCATACTTTGAATCGAAAAGACGTTATGAACCTTATCTTGCTTGAATTAATCATCTGTGGTGGAACTTTAGCTCATGTTGAGTTGCGTGCGTCTACAGCAGTGAACTGATCAGATAAATAAGTGCTGTTGGAAAGGGGATTGCATCATGCTGTTTGCTGGGTGCTCTGGGATGTTTGGATGTTTTGTTCAGTGGAAGCTATTCCCACACCATGCCACCGCCGCACAAACTAGTTGTCCCTATCCTCTTCCCACTTTTCCCAAGTCTCTCTCGGTTCTCCAGAGTGCTGGTGTGAACGTGTCGGCTGCAGCGTGCTGCGTCTTTTTCTCATGTTCCCTTCCCCCACACAGAGTATGAAAGACACACACACACACACACACACACACACACACACACACACACAGTAATGTTGCATGGTATACCCGATCCTTACATTTTTAAATCTTAAATTTTCTGTCTTGCATATAAATGCACTGCTGCAAACACAACTCCATGCAGAAACATATTTATTTACACATTTCTTACACATACTCATCTGTCATACTGGATAGAAGTTTGGAGAGAATTTAAATTTTTGATTTGTCTGTCTGGAAGAGCTGCAATTTAAGTAAATTGGAAAAGTAACTGTTTCTAGCTGTGTATACCTGAAGGGGCACACACTCCTAGTGCAGCCTGCAAATCAACACTTGTTTCATCAAAGCATCAAGGTGTCAAAAATGTGGAGAAAGTGGAATAGTAACGTGTTTAATATTAACGTGTTTAATAGTAACGTGTTGGATGAATTGAAATACTGTGATCATTTGATCATTGCAAGTCATCAGTGGTACACTAACAACGATCACACCAGGACTATTGTGGAAGTGGGTCAGAGGCTTTGGCAGTTAGTAAGAAAGAGGGATTAAATCATGGAATATCTGTTGGGAGATGTGAATTGATTTTAACATTTTGAATGATAAAGCAATGTCCCCACTGACTCTCTGCCACAGAGAAGTGGTGACAACTCTTTATAGCCTAGTACAGAGGTTCTTTCCTATGAAGGGCCAAAATTGATCTGGATGGATGGCCGTGGCCCAAAAAGAAATGTTGATTTTATGTTAAATTAAATTATATTATTTTATATAACAATTTACATTCTAAACCTAAAATAGGTCTTCTAGTTTTCATATGGGAAATGTATCATCAAGCTAGCTTTAAAAATGAGCCCCCGACAGCCTCTGAAAGACAGTAATATTGGCTGTGATTTTTTCCCTTTCAAAACCAGGAGGGTCAAAACAAACTGAGCTGCCCTGCGGCCCCCAAATTGGTCAGCCATGGCCTAGGAGCTCTTGGTTTGTTAACTTTAGTTTTTATTGTTTGCAATACATTACATTTCAGAAGGATAGTGATAGACAATGAGCGTGAGCTTCATTTTTTGTCGCCATGTGTCTGTTGGTTTGTAAAGCTGCTGTAGCAATAACAGTATGGCTGTGTTGGTTCTCTGAAATCACCAGTATGCTGCTCCAAGGCTGTCAGATTAGCTAGTGTGGGAGGTTACAATGTTTACTGATCGTCTGATACTGCAAGTGTTTATCAGTCTCTCATCTTCTCTCACCATTCATTCAAGTATGCGCCATTTGCTGGCTTGCTAATGAAAAGAGCGTAATAATTCTTCTGCTATGCCACACTACCTTTTTGAAATGTGTGTGTACTGTGCGTGCATGCGCCGTGTGTCTGTGTGTGCGTGCGTGTATGTCTGTTGCCTCAGCAGCCTATCCACCTTATTTTTGAATGCCCCGCTGTACAAATAATTATGGGTACAAGGTCCGGTTTAACGTGACTTATTGTTGCAGCTTGCCATTTCCTAAAACGGTATTCTACTTGATTTGAAAAGATGGCCGCCTATACTCCCTTGTACCCTGGCTGAATTGAACATAACTTGGTAGTATGTAACATACCAAATAAAACAAACAGTAATGTCTTTATTTGATGTAACGCTAGAATGCAGAGGACATGTAACGGTTTCGTTAAACTCGCGTTCCAGGAATATTGTATTTACTGCACTGCTCTAAAATAACGTTAGTGGCGTGCGACTCAGAGAGCCTGTTCGTCCTGGAAGCCACTCGCTTTGCGCCAGAACACAATTGATTTGGGGGTGGAACACGCCAGGATTGGCCAACGCCAACGCCAGTGCCCAGAACTGTCAAATCAAATCATCGACAGCCTCCCAGTATTTTCAGTGTATCAGAGTTAGATAGAGAACGTGACAAATATAGCCACATTATGGTTATAAACAACAAACTAACGCTGGTGATCCGTATGGAAACAGTGTTACTCGAAATGGTTAAAAGTTATATCAATTTGGTCATTCAGTGGCGTTTTACTGCCATGTAACATAGCTAGCTAGCCGCTAACATTAGCCACAGTAGGCGATTACACACATGACACTGCGCTCTTAAAGGGATATCCCGCAGCATCTTAAAAGTATTGAACTTCGTTCATAACGTCTTGAATTACGTTTACAGCGGTCTTTAATTTGTTCATCTCCCACGCGGATTTTTTATTTAATTTTTTCCTTTTGGAAAATGTCAGCTGAGCCTTGCACATCTTCTGCATGTGTGCTGCAGTCGAGACAAGTTTTGCCACAATTGGCGGCCTTCCGCCAATTGGTCTGTCGGTTGCATTGTGCGGGGGCAATGGGCTTGGGTGATTTTTGAACAGCCTTTCGCCTGGAAACCATTAGTTGTATCTGGCAACGTGATTCGGAGTATGGCTTGTTGATTCCATCTCGCTTTCGCCTGACTACGTCTATTTTCCAGGCGCGCAGATAACGCTAGCCCTCTCAAACGAACTTAAAACTTTGTGTTAAGTTTTGACAGTCTGCTAAGCTAACAGACTTATCTGCACACTGCACAGTCTTCCAGGGGGGTCTGGCTGCAGACCTACTCTGCGGTCAGGCCAACAACATGGCATGCACACGCTCAGCGTCTCTGCTTTCTTTCTCTGTAGTGTTAAACTCGCCACAATATCATCACCAGTCTTAGCCAAAGTGCATTTTCTTTTCAAAATAAAGCCGCCTTCCTGGCTATTCTTTGGCTATATGAGTCAAGCATTTTGGACCTCCGCTGGCACCACTATCTTTCTTGATTGCTCTGGCAACTCCTAGACCGACAGGCCAAAGATCCTTTATATATAGTGTAATTTTTTTTTCTCCCTTTCCCCCTATTATTATTATTATTGTTGTTGTTGTTGTTGTTGTTGTTGTTGTTGTTGTTGTTGTTGTTGTTGTTGTTTTTTATCCTTTTGGGAAGCTTGGGGTGGGTGTGGGTGGGGTAAATGCTTGTGTTTTAGCTTTTAGTTCGAACACTCCACAAAAGGAGAGAGGAAATTACTGTAATATACTGCCTGGACTTTACATTTGTCATTGTACAACTCCGATCGCCAATAAATATATATACATAAAATACATAAATTGATTGTTTATGTCAGATAAAATCGCTCACTCTATAGTAAACGAGGAGAGAATGAGATCCTGGGACCCGCAGTTTATTTACTTTTGCAAGTTTAACATTGTCTTAGGTTTGCCTTTGTGTGTCAGTATTGCAATTTGCAATCAGTTGAGAAAACTTTTTCAAATATAAACACTACACAATAGAGAGCCGCAGGAACGAGTCCGGAAATCATCGATGCTAACTAGAGCCCGACCGATATGGGATTTTTGAAACCGATACCGATTTTAGGGAATAAAAAAATAGCGATAACCGATATATCGGCCGATATTTTTTTTTTCTTTTTTTTTAATCAAATGTTTATCCCCCATTAGTGCTAATCCCCCATTAGTGCTAATTTTTTATTTATTTATCCTGGTTGCTGCTCCACCCTCTGCCGATCTGGGGAGAGCCGAAAACTGGCTCCATGCTTCCACATGGGCAGTTAGCCAGCCGCTTCTTTTCACCTGACAGGGGAAGCTTCACCGGTAGGACATAGCACGTGGGAGGATCACGCTATTCCAACGAGTTCCCCTCCCTCCGAACAGGCGCCCTTAACGACCAGAGGAGGCACCACATCAGCAACCCTCAAATATCAAACACTTGACAAAGATATGATTGAGTTGACATGAATTGAAATATGTGATGTAGGCAGGATATTTTACAGCTTATTAATAAACTCAATGCAATGAAACAGTAAACTTAACTGGGAATTTAATAATTATAAATAACTAGAAATACAAAAACACAATAGAACAAATAGTTAAGAAAAAATATAAAATATACACAACATGCTGTCCATGCTGTCTATAACTTATATATTAAAAAAAAAAAAAAAAAAAATCGGCGCCAAATATGACCGATACCAATATATCGGCAATCGCCAATATCGCCAATATCGGCCGATAATATCGGCGTGCCGATAATATGGGTCGGGCTCTAATGCTAACACTCCTGGTTCTTCACTGTTTTCGCCTATGGGAGTTTTGAATGGGTTTTTGGCGATGCTTCTAATAATCTCTCTGGGCAACGCTGGCTTAATCAAACGCGAACCAGTGTTTAGTAATATCATCTTCACACCCGAGGACCACTTTTATGAGTTTTGAAGCTTTTACGTGCCGTTAAAAGGGCGGCTAGCTAGCAAACGGCTAAATGAGACTACACTGTTGAGTCGATGGGGATATATACGTCAATGATGTCACCACTGCAAAGGACGAACACAGAAATTCTCTTTCCCTCACCTGGTTCAGCCCGTTCAGCCCGAGATAATCAGTGCACACATCAACAACAGTCCAGGTTGAGTGCTGACGTGACGTGGAAGCCTATGCGACAGTGTGTAGTTCTGGATTAGCTTAGCTCGAGCTTTTTACTTCTAGGGCTCGCATTTACGCTACAAAACTCATGAAAGTGGTCCTCATGTGTGAAGATTATCCGACTGAACGGTGGGAGGACATTATTCGGTAGTCCTTCTTCAGTTTTTTAAGTTTATTAATTATTTGGTCTGGCGTTCGAGTGAACCCAGCCTTGGCCATCTCTTCCGCAAGTTCGGCATACGACTTGCACTTTCTTGTACTGCTTTCTAGCTTTTCTTGAGATTCGGTGTTAGGATGTCCGTAGAGGGGAGGGTACTGTTAGGATCTCACGACAACCTTCTGCAACAGTTCCCATCTTTCGAACCTTGCAGACTCAGCTATCAAGTATCAAGTTCCACAGTTCCACAGTTCCATAGTTCTAGTTATCGAGATTCCGGTTTACCAAGTGTGTCTTGGCCATCGAGTATCCGCACCTAAATCCACATGTCTCACAGCAACCCTAACATTCGGTAGATGCCCAAATCGCCACTAAACATTTGGTTTCCTCAGAGACCACTGCATATTATTTTTCTCCATGTTGTCACTGCCTTCTTCTCCTTCCTGCTCGTTTTCACAGCCTAGAATGAGACACGCCCACTGATGATGTCACGGTTCCCAAGGAAAAAACAACTATTTTTTGGTTCCGCTGAGAACCAACTTTTCAGGTTCCGAACCAGTCTGAACGCGCCGGCCGGTTCAAATTTGGGTTCGGGAACCGGAACCGGCACGGAGCCCTGCCGGTGTGAAAGCCCTAAGTGTGGACTGGAGTAGATCCTGTCCTGAAATCCCCCTACAGTGGGTGTACAGTGTACTGTATGTACTAGGGATCCACACAATTAATCGAAGGTCGATTACTCGCTCGTTAAGGATTTACTCGAGCATGTGAAAAATTGTCAAAACAAAAAGCAACGTGCATTCTGTCAGTAGAGCGGTGTTTTCAAATAATTTTTCAATTATCCTCCAGAGGGCGCAATATCATCACTGTAACGGACTGTTCAGTGTGTACGCAAGGCTCTGTGGATGTCCCGAGTTGCCGTAGAACAGGAAGTGGGGGACTTTGTTGTTGACAGAGACGGAGCCGGTGTTGACTAGTGTGCTTAGTGCTAACGCTAGGCACTAGCTGTCTGAGAATAAATGTGGAAACGTGTTATAACGTTACAGCCTTACTCTCGTTTATTGTTTTATTAACAAAGTGTAAGTAATAGGCGGACCCGGACACTCGGCTACATCACTGGCCCTTTTCAGACAAAGTCATAAGATGCTCTACTTGAACAGTGTTCATTCGGATAAATTGGCTCCTCTTCCTCAAACCTGGAGCAACCCACCATCAGTGAGGAAGAGGAAGAGTTGCGACGCACGTACAACAACAATCACTTGAACATTGTTCATTGGGATCCTAGTCTCACCTGGACTGGAGCTGAGCAACTTGGCATCAGCGTTTAAGAGCTGCAACGGCTGCGACGCACTGCAGCAGAAAAAGTAAACAATCTGCGTGCGGTAAGTGAGCCCCTGCGGCCGCGGCGGGGATTCTGGGCAAATGTTGACATGTCTAAAAGTTATGCCTCTACGTTATGTGTTTCATACGTTTCATACTATGCAATGCTGTGAGAAATATACAATAAGTTGCTGCTGTATAAATAAAGGTTTTATTGAGGAAAAAACGCATTTGGTAGGGGTTGGATTTATTTTTAATTACAATTACTCGATTGATTGCTCGTTAACGTTACCAATGATCGAGTTTGGAATTTGTGGAAAATGTGCATCCCTAGTATGTACTGAATCGAGAATCGATTTTGAATCGAATCATGAGATACCAAAAGATTCACACCCCTAGTTAATTCAGTTAATACTTTCCCCAATGCATGCATTTCTGAACTGTCCCCTTAAAAATACTTAAAAATACTTTAATAATTTTTTAAGCTCAGTACAAAAGTGCAAAAGCCTGTCCTAGTCCTACATATCCTCTATTCATGAGTGTTGACTGAGGAAGTAGATGACAAGCTGCTTTCAAATCTCATGGATAATGATCAATTCAGCCTCCAAGGTCAACATTAAACCTGCATTTGATTTGGTGCGTCGGTTGCTTTTAAATTTTGTAGTCAGCTTTCACACTGGAGATATGCTTTCATGCTTTGAAAAAATGCTTGTGGAAAAAAAACAAGATTTTCTTTTTCTACAAATTTACAAAGCTATTACTAAAGCTACAGGTCATCATAGCCACCCATGCATAGCAGAACCCATTTGAATAACATCACACACACACACACACACACACACACACACACACACACACACACACACACACACACACACACACACTTACTTACACACTTCACCGACATCCTTCTTCCAAACACAGACAGACAGCCCTGCTTTTCTTTGCGACGTGTAGATTGCCCCCTCCCCTCCCATCGTAAAACCATTCCCATTCTGGTCTGCAGGGGTTGTCATGGTGACCTGTGGGACTCGCCACAGGTCAGGGGTTGTCATGGTGACCTGTGGGACTCGCCACAGGTGTTAGGAGAAGGAATGGGTGTGTGATTGTGTATGTCCCCTGAGAGATCACTTATTTGTTGGAAATTGCCCATCACTGTGTGTGTGTGTGTGTGTGTGTGTGTGTGTGAGAGAGAGAGATAGGTGTGTGTGTGTGTGTCCGTTTGTGCATGTGGGAGTGGTTGGAGAGCAGGCAGGAGTTGTTTGTAAAGGCTGGCTCATATGGGACCTTTGAGGTGTGTCACGTGCGTGTGTTGCCCCCCCCCCTCCTCTTCCTTCCTCATACCGAGTCCTCAGAGAGCTTTAGAAAGACGAGCCATTTGTTCCGTTTGAGACGGCAGACAAACTCATCTCACCCTCTGGTTGACACACATATTCTTCCATCATACTCTATACAACACTGCTCCTAATCTACTGGTACAGCTGCTAGATGCTGCCTAACCCAGGCCAGCCAGTTTTGCCATAGGTGTTTGAGCTGGATCTGCTCCTGGTCTGTGTTCCTCCAGGCTGGATGCATCACACAGTGGAGCAGCTGGGGGATAAAGGCACCAAGGACAGCTATGCCATCCAATGTCTGCAGAAGTCTCTAGAAGCAGACCCAAACTCTGGCCAGTCCTGGTACTTCCTCGGCAGGTAAGGCAAACAAGGGCGTGAGTGTTGCTGGTGTGTGTTTGTTAGGGCTAACCTCCAACCTGTCACAGCACTGGAGCTTTTCTACATGCTGATTAGACTATTTGCTGTGCCTAGAAGCCACCTGTGTGTGTGTGTGTGTGTGTGTGTGTGTGTGTGTGTGTGTGTGTGTGTGTGTGTGTGTCATGATAATAATCTTGGATACATTGACTGTTAATTAGATGTGTAACGAGCCTGTCAATGTGTCATGATAATAATCTTGGATACATTGACTGTTAATTGGATGTGTAACGAGCCTGTCAATGTGTCATGATAATAATCTTGGATACATTGATTGTTAATTGGTTAAATGTGTAACGAGTAATGCTCTGTATGCCTAATGTTGGCATGTGGTTTCTGCTGTATAGGATGATATAGGAGACAGAATGCAGCCAGTCTTGTAGTGGCTACACATACAACCCCAACACCCCGTCCCCTCCAAGTCTATTCTCTCCCTCTGGTGTTAGCTAGACTTGGCTACATCCTGGGCAGTAAAAGCTGTCTGTGTAGAAACAGTCACAGTGTTGTTCTTGTCTGTGCAGGTCAATGCTCCGCTATCAGCATGATAGCTATGGCTAACAGAGCATATAACTCGTAACTGTTAAATTGACATAATAATAATCATAATGACACAACGCCTTGCTGAAATGAGTGGACAAGGACAAATATCAGTGCAACACAAGCTGAGCTCCACGGTGTTTTGATTTGTCAGAAATTGAAGTGTCAACTCTGTCTCTGTTTCTGTCTCTTACGTCATGTCCCATGTCCCATCATCTCTCCAACAGGTGCTACTCCAGTATTGGGAAGGTTCAGGATGCGTTCATCTCCTACCGTCAGTCCATTGATAAGTCAGAGGCCAGCGCTGACACCTGGTGCTCCATAGGGTAAGAACAGTTCTGGTGACGCCATGCTGATATATTAACTGGGCTGGCAGCAGAAGTGAGGCTGCAGTCTGCTAGCATACTGAAGGGAACCGCCATACGTTTCAGAGAAAGGGAGTTGGTGTGTGGCAGTTGGTCTCTTCAAGGGTGGCTTGTGTTCTGCTCAGGGGCTCGGCTGGTCGCAAAACGCCTCTTGGGGCCACAGCAACTGCACTGCGGCAGGGGACGAAGGGAGAGGGTGGATGAGAGAGCAGTAAGAGCCAGGAATGTATCTATAGATAGATAGATACAGTATATGAAGGGAGAGGGTGTGTCCTATCTATAGATAGATAGATAGATACAGTATATGAAGGGAGGGGTGTGTCCTATCTATAGATAGATAGATACAGTATATGAAGGCAGAGGGTGTGTCCTATCTATAGATAGATAGATAGATACAGTATATGAAGGGAGGGGTGTGTCCTATCTATAGATAGATAGATAGATACAGTATATGAAGGGAGAGGGTGTGTCCTTTGGGAGTGACAGAGTTGGGACAGCTGGGAAAGATAAGGCCCTAAATTCAGGAGGATAGCAAGAGAAGATCTTCATCTCTCGTCTCGTCCCCTCTGCCTCCAGGGTGCTCTACCAGCAACAGAACCAGCCTATGGACGCGCTGCAGGCCTACATCTGTGCCGTTCAGCTTGACCACAGCCACGCTGCCGCCTGGATGGACCTGGGCACACTGTATGAGTCGTGCGGCCAGCCGCACGACGCCATCAAGTGCTACATCAACGCCACGCGCGGCAAGGCCTGCCTCAACACTGCTGCGCTCACACAGCGCATCAAACTGCTGCAGGTAGGGGGCGCCGTTCACACGAGTCGTGTCCATCAGCCCACACCTTGTGTGTCAGATGTTGTCGAGTATATTGGTGTGTTTGCATCCAAGTGCTGTGTTTATTGCCAAGCATTGCCCCCATGCAATTGTCTTTTTCTTTAATGCTGATTGTGCTTCTGTCATTTTGATTTTGGACCACTGACATATGAATAGTGATTCATATTGGTGTGTTTGAGGGCATTTTTCACGTGTAGTTGTAAAGCATAACTTCATGGCATTATTTTTGACTTGTTTTAATTTAATTCTACCACCTCTTAAAAGGGTTAGATTTTATATAAAATAACATATCTGAACACATCATCTATAGGTGCTCACTACTACGCCTTTCTTGTTGAACTCAAGGTCAGCACTGAAATATGTCTTACGCAATTTCTCCTAGGCTCAGTTGTGTAACCTACAGCCAGGTAGTCTGCAGAATAAGAGTAAAATGCTTCCTAGTATTGAGGAGGCGTGGAGCCTACCCATCCCCGCTGAGCTCACGTCCAGGCAGGGGGCCTTGAACACTGCACAGGCACAGCAGGTGAGACCCCACTCCTACCAGAGACAACCAGCCTCTTGGAAACTACCGCCGCACCCAATTTATCCAGGCTATTACAGCTGAGGGCCTGCTCCAATACTTTCAAATGTGTTCCATCCAATCATTCATCAGATGATATTCAAGTTTCTAAAAATGTTAGTTTGTAACTGCCCACTGTCCTAAGAGCTTTGGAGAAAAAGCGGGTGCACTCCGAAAGACTTGGAAGCAGGCCCACGTGGTAATAGCCTAATTACTAGAGTGGTAGTTGACCTTTCCAGTACCTCTCCTCCTTGTCACATCTCATCAAGTGTCAAACTGATTAGGCAGTGCTGTTAGCACCCATGTGTCCCACAACTCTTCTGTTTGATACAAAGACTGTCAAACCCTGTGCAGACATTTCACTTCCACAAGCACACATAGGAAAATGCATGCTTGATGGATATACACTATATTGAGTATCCTATAATAAGAAGTATATAATATAATAATAATAATTGCCGGCCACAGCTATGCCGTTTTACGTGCGATCGGGCTGAAACTTTCAGGGTGTGTAAAGAGCACCCGAGCGGTATTTTTTTATTAGACGATTGCCCTAATTACCTAATGATGTGATGTCATCAGTCAGTGATGTCATCCTTCCTGGGTGAGGCTATTGCAGGCCATGCGAGCTGCATATCGCCGCTGTCGTTCCAGGACCTCGAATTTCCAAAACATGAACTTTTCAGGAAGTAAAAAAAACCTGTTTGCTCTTAAACTACTGAACCAAATGTCGTCCAATGTCTTAATTATAGTTAGTTTCCCGCTGAATGTGTCATTACTTTATAAATATCTTACCTGGATAAGCTCAAATGATGTTGTTTATATTATCAGTCCGACTTGGAAGCGCTTTCTCACGGCCAGTCAAGCGGGAGAGAGTCGCATACTCATGCACGAGCCCCCAAGCTCCAGGCCGCGGGGGCGCGCGCAGGAGCAGCAGCATTGCCCCTCGCCTCTCATGGCTGAATGGGGGCTTTCACATGGGGTGAGAAATAGTCTGACATAACGTAACGTTAACGTTACTTTATTCTCGTCAGAAAGCACTCTGATTTGCATGTTAAAACAAGTTTGCAGCCTAGGAATAACTGGAAAACATTTGATTGATATATTAACGTCAGAGGAAGCCAGGATTAGTCAAAACGATATGAGAAATACACAGCGCGTCTGCCGTGTGTCTTTTCCGGGTTTATTGTCCTGCGTTGGGGGGTACACACGGAGGTAGGGGGGGAATTTCGAGGTTTGACTGACAGATTGAGGGCGAATGGCGTTACGAGATTTACTCACAAGCTCGTTTTAATGCTTTTCCATTGGTTGCATTTGTTAAAAACCACACAGAGACGTGAAGGGTGACCAATGGCATTGATTCATGACAAAAAATAAAAAAGTGAAAAAAAGGCACATTCGAGGTCCTGGAACGACAGCGACGATATGCAACGTGCAGTGGGCGAGCTGCAGGGCGGGCGAGGCCGCGATCGAGCGAGCATAGCGCACGAGATTGCTAGTTATACTGCAAACAATAACATCATGAATGAAATGTCCAAAGGCTTTTTTTAAACTTTTGTTTTCTTGGTTAATGCGAATTGGCGGTTCTACAGATGGTTTGGTTTTTCACATTTCTCCAGCCAAAAAGCTGGCCTCATTAACAGTAACCTGCACACAATGTAATTTACATGCACACATCGATTTAAATGGTTCTCCCTCTATTATTCCACTAAGCTTATGTTTTCATGCAGTCCTGCATACTCACCTCTTACTGATGACAAATAAATAACAAATTATCTGCATAACAACACTGCAGGCATAATGTTAATAATAAAAATGTATAGATAAAATAATTAAAACATAAATGTTAACAATTTAAATAAGTTAAATGTTAACAAAAACAATATTTATGTTGCCTTTCCTGCAAATGATCCAGTATTGAGGTTTGAGGTGTAAATAAAAATATTAGCCGTGAACATCAACAATGCCACATCATGTGGCATTGTAACCTGTGAAAACTCTGGACGGGTTTACCCAGAACATGCATGTCCAAACAACCCACCACTGAATATGACTAATTTTGCATTATCCCACATCTCAATCACAGCATGAATACTCTGATTATGACCTTAATCAAAGTCTCCTAAGTAGATTAAAGTGTCAACATAACCCACATTTTAATCAGAGTATTGTCATGGCTGCATTTAAAATTATGCATGAAAATGTAGTCTGTCCAATATCAGTGCGCAGAAATGATGTGGATTGGATTGGTTTCTGTTTTACCTTTTTTGTTTGTTTTTTAAACAGAGCTGACTTTGAAATTGAGCTTGTGAGTTAATTGAAAAAGAAGCTTTGTTATTTCTAGTGAAGGATGTGTGCTTACCAGCTGTATTGCTGTGTTGGTTGTCCAGGCATGTAAGGGGGAAGGAAGCCAGTCCTCCAGCAGTCACACAGACACACAGGCCAGTCCTGCTAAGAGGAAACGCACCACCAGCCCAGCCAAGGTACTGCTAAGAACATTTATCACTATCACAACTAAACTACACTGGGAAAGGCATCTAATATGCACTTAAACTCCACTGGAACAGGGGACATTCGGACCTGTGTAGCTCTCTTTGGTATAGATGGGTTTAGCTTTTTTCTCTCTCTCAACAGGGTGCTGCAGACTCATGGGCAACCAGCCCCACGCAGCAGCAGATCCCCAGCTGGTACCTAACGCCACAGAAACTTCAGGTACGAAAACGTCTTCATCCAAAGCAATTTATTTCTTAATTAAGAACATAAGAGGCAGCATTTGCTTACGGATTGTGAGGTGCAGAAGCACGAAAACGGTGCAAGATGTTAAATTCCTGGAGCCTCTCCCTCCCTTCAGCTCCTGGATCACTTGCGGACCAACCGGGCGAATCTGAAGCCCCAGCAGGTGCAGATGTTGGAGCAGCTGGAGAGCCAGTTCTCTCTCATGCAGCAACATCAGCAGCAGGTATACACAAACACATTTGAAATATTTATTTATGTCCACATAAATACAAGTATGCAAAGGACATAAACAGTAATAGTGCAGTCAAATGCTGGGAGTCAGTCAGTTACATGAGTGCCCAGACGGCAAACACAATAATGCATACACATAAGAAACACACAGGATGATAACATGGCAGGTTGATATATACAGTTATACTGTAATGCAAGAGAGCGATCAGTATCCACTTCATGGGTACAAAAAGCAGCGCCTCCTCCATATTGAGCGGCTGCCGATAATAGTAGATATTGAACAATATCTCGCTAACTGCTTGGCCCTTCTCTTTGGGAGACCAGCCATCTGAAGGCCTCTCACAACCAGCTTATGGACATGACCTAGGCTACCAAATATGAAAACTAGAAGTTTACACCTGTAGCCCAGCTGTGAAATGGTCTGTTCTAGCTGTTGGTATTTCATCATCTTGGTTAGAAAGGCCTCCTCTAGGCTGTGGTCAAAGGTACAGCCAACCTCTAGAACAAACACCTCTCTACGATTTTCATTGACAACAACAACATCAGGAGTGTTAGCTGGAATATTCAAGAACACATCTGAACACACACACACGCGCACACACACACACACACACACACACACACACACACACACACACACACACACACACACACACACACACACACACAAACACACACACACAATCTCACACACAAACACACACGAGCTGATTATCCCGTGCTGTAATTATACCAAGCTTTGCATTAATTATGTAAACTCCCTGTTTATCTTTATTAGCTTACAGTGGAACTTATTTAGAAGTTGGATTTTATAATATACAAGACTTTGACAAAGCTCTTCAGTCTAAATTTACCACTATGAAATAATATGTGTGGTGGCCTGCAAAAACCCTTCACATGGTGAAAACTTGATTTTTTTAATTTAATAATAATATATATATATATATTTTTACATTTCCATAAATTAGAAACCCTCCCCTACAGGTATGTATAACTTTTTTGAATGACTGAGATAGCTCTCTCAGATCAAAAGTTATGAGTATTTTAATCTGTTATGTGTTAGAGAGAGAGAGGCTATTGCAGGCCATGCGATGCATGGGAGAAAAATGGCTTTAAACATTCCACAAGATTCTATTTTCTACAGTGGCATTCCACCAAAACCATAAAAATAAATACTTTGCCTTTTGTTTCATGAAAATAATTATTCGCCTCACCATGATGTACTGCGGAGATGAAAGTACAATACCTGCAAAACTAATTTTCAACCTTCTTTGGCTCATTACCAATGTGTAGCAGCAACATATGAAGGGTTCTCCCAGACCACCACACATATACTGTATGCTACACACACACACACACACACACACACACACACACACACACACACACACACACACACACACACACACACACACACACACATCCACTACATCTATAATACAAAATAGAAGTGCAGTACAACAATTATATTCTGTAAATTTATATGAACTAGTTAAGACATTTTGAATACATTGCAGGTGTAGTATTTCAATAATAATGGAAAGTAATGTGGGTCTTGTTTTTCTCCGCTGTGTCAGATGAGGCAGCAGGCAGCAGCAGGTGGACAGTCGCGGCCCAGCCTTCCCAACGGCCCTCTGGCTGAGCCCTCTCACCCCCACGTGGGCCTGTCCCACACCTTCCCCCTCAATCACAGCGCCGTCCGGCCCCCGTGCCCTGCCCGGCCCACGGCCAACGGATCCTGCACAGCGAGGCCGCCGGCACACCCGGACGCTGGTTCTCTGGGCAATAATCACACCCTGGGACCGGGAGATGGCGGCGCGAGCAACGGAAACGTGCCTTACCCGCAGCAGAACTCTCTACCTCACAACTGCACAGCCGCCAGTCAGCCAAGCACCAGCAGCACGACCAACAGTCCCTGTCATGCAGACGAGGCCTGGAGGAGCCAGCAGCGCAACAGCATCACTCAGGTAGCCCGCGGCGCTAACCTCTTCTGTGTCTCTTAGGAATGTTTAGTGTAGCGTTGTATGAAATACTTAGTTGACCATTCCTCTTGACCCCTCATTCTTTTCCCCCTCTCTGTCCAGGGGCTTCAAAAAGGTCCAAGTTCACATTCGGCAGGTCCCAATGGAGAACCACATTTCTCATCGTCCTCCTCCCCTCAGACCTCGCTCCCCTCCTCTGGCTCTGCTGCTCTAAATCAGGTTGGACATTCCTCTGGGCCCTGCACTGCCTCTTCCTCAGCCTCCTCCCTATCTCCCACCTCTCCCCAGACCACACCCAACCACTTGTCCTCGCCACCCCACTTCGCTACTACCTCAGGGGTCCACACCAAAGACACCACGCCTTCAGGGAGCAACAACGGCAGCAGTGGCGCCAACGCCACTTTGCCATCAGGACCTGAGAACACCGTCAGGCATTCCGCAGGGACACCCCTCAGTCCCGGCACCGTCCCCGCGCAGGGATTGACTAATCACGTCCAGCCGCGGGTGACGGACAGCTCGACCAGCCTATCTCAGCCGGGCTCTCCTGCCCCTGGCGTGCTCAGTTCAGACAATCCTCAGCTCTCAGCCTTGCTAAAGGGAAAAGCCAATACTAGCAGTAATGACGATAACAATAACTACAGTAACCACGGAGCGGCTTCCTCGGATCAAATCGACAACGTCCACCCGGGTCTCCATGGTGCTGCCAAGCCGCTGTCGGAGCACTCGGTGGCATCGTCACCACTCTCCGCCATGTCCACCGCCACCCCATCTCCCCGCTCAGCTGACCCGCACGGCGCCAACAGCCTCTCCTGCCTTAACAGCCCGTCCAATACCAACAGCCAGGGCCCTACGCTCAATGGCAAGGGGCTGGAGGACTCCCGGAGCCCAGTGAAGGTGGAGCCTTCTGGGGGAGCTCACAGGCACACGGTCTCTTCTGGTCTGGCACCCTGGTCCTCAGTCTCCATCTACCCCAGCTCCAACGAAGTGTTGAAAGCTTGCAGGTAAGGCCTCGCTTTTTCCTTGCCAAGCTATGTTGAAACATGGGCTTTCTCACATTGCGTGTATGTGAGCTGGGTCCTACAGTATTTGTCTCTATAGATCATGTATGTGAGCTGGGTTCTACAGTATTTGTCTCTATAGATCATGTATGTGAGCTGGGTTCTACAGTATTTGTCTCTATAGATCATGTATGTGAGCTGGGTTCTACAGTATTTGTCTCTATAGATCATGTATGTGAGCTGGGTTCTACAGTATTTGTCTCTATAGATCGTGTATGTGAGCTGGCTACTACAGTATTTGTCTCTATAGATCAGGGGTGCCCAATACGTCGATCGCGATCGACCGGTCGATCGCGAAGGTAGTGTGGTCGATCGCATGGCATTGAGGAAGAATTTTTTTTTTTTTTTTTTTTTTTTTTTTTACTGTTTTCCCACTGTTTCCACTGTTTTTCCAATGTTTTTCCACTGTTTCCACTGTTTTTCCACTGTTTTTCCACTGTTCCACTGTTTTCCACTGTATACTCAGTGTATATATATATAAATAAATATGCTTGGTAGCTCACTTTGACTTGGTCATTTTAAAAGTAGCTCGCAAGCTGAAAAAGTGTGGGCACCCCTGCTATAGATCATGTATGTGAGCTGGGTTCTACAGTATTTGTCTCTATAGATCATGTATGTGAGCTGGGTTCTACAGTATTTGTCTCTATAGATCATGTATGTGAGCTGGCTACTACAGTATTTGTCTCTATAGATCATGTATGTGAGCTGGGTTCTACAGTATTTGTCTCTATAGATCATGTATGTGAGCTGGGTTCTACAGTATTTGTCTCTATAGATTGTGTATGTGAGCTGGCTACTACAGTATTTGTCTCTATAGATCATGTATGTGAGCTGGGTTCTACAGTATTTGTCTCTATAGATTATGTATGTGAGCTGGCTACTACAGTATTTGTCTCTATAGATCATGTATGTGAGCTGGCTACTACAGTATGTCTCTATAGATCATGTATGTGAGCTGGCTACTACAGTATTTGTCTCTATAGATTGTGTATGTGAGCTGGCTACTACAGTATTTGTCTCTATAGATCATGTATGTGAGCTGGGTTCTACAGTATTTGTCTCTATAGATCATGTATGTGAGCTGGGTTCTACAGTATTTGTCTATAGATTGTGTATGTGAGCTGGGTTCTACAGTATTTGTCTATAGATCATGTATGTGAGCTGGGTTCTACAGTATTTGTCTCTATAGATTGTGTATGTGAGCTAGTGATGTCACGGTACCAATAATTCAGTAGTCTGTACCGTTACTAGTGAATTTCCACGGTACTCGGTACCAATTTCGGTACCACGGTAAATAAAACAGACTGATATTTCTTCAACATATTCTCCTTTATTAAAGTATGCAACCATTTCCAATGAACAACTGGCATGTAGCCTTCAACTTTAAAACAAAAACAATGTGCTTCTGCTTACTTCTTACATTCAACTCTGTATGGCAGTGAGTGCAGACAGTGCAACACCAGTGGCATGTAGCCCTCAAGTATTTAAAACAAAAACAATATTGTGCTTCTGCTTAGTTAGCCTACATTCAACTTTTTATGGCAAGGGTAACACATCCAATCTCGCCAAGCACCTGAAAGACAGGCACCCAGACCTGTTCAAAGAATTCAAGGTGGGTTAATTCTTTCAAACGGTGTAAAATAACACGTTTAACAACATATCAAACGGACCTTATCCTGTCACATTAGTTTTTGAGATAGCTGGCAATGCATTGTGTAACCAAAAAACGTTTGGCTAGCGTTAACGTGTTTTGTAATGGAATCATTATGGGACACGGCTAATAGCCGAACTTAGCCATAGTTCCATAATGATTCCATTACAAACATTGCATTGCACACGTGCTACACTATGCTAGCTAACGCTGTGCCAGGTATTAGCCGTGTCCCATAATGATTCCATTACAAAACACGTTAACGTTAGCCAAACGTTTTTTGGTTACACAATGCATTGCCAGCTATCTCAAAAACTAATGCGACAGGATAAGGTCCGTTTGATATGTTGTTAAACGTGTTATTTTACACCGTTTGAAAGAATTAACCCACCTTGAATTCTTTGAACAGGTCTGGGTGCCTGTCTTTCAGGTGCTTGGTGAGATTGGATGTGTTTTTGGGGACTGATGATAACACCATCTGCATTTGCCTTGAATACGAAATATTTCCAAATGCGACTCTTTGCATTCTTCTTCTCTACAAGTTGAGTTGTTGGAATAGGAGCAGCCGCTCCTGCTGTCCTTCCACTAGCCATTCTCTTCACCGGACTGTGCGCACTGCTCGTGTCAACAAGCTTCTTCTTCTTCTTCTACTATTGTTTTATGGCGGTTGGCAAACAGCTTATTGTGCATTACCGCCACCTACTGGAGTTTGATGTCTTCTTCATATTGGAATCTACAGTATTTACAGTGTTCATCATGTATCCACCCATAGTGCTCCCATTCACGATATATGTGTCCATTCTATGACTCAGTCGGCGGGAACTCATCCCTCAGCGCCTTCTCAATTTCCTCTCCGGAAATGTCAACAACATTCAAGAACCTTCTAGCTGCATCCATCATCATCTTAATCTTTTCCTTTTTTCCTTTGACCTGCTCCGCACAATTAATTACCATGGCCATGAATGTCAAAAATCCTTTCTTGTCCACACAAATGTTTCGTTCAATTCCACCAGTTCCACTCTTCTGCTCCGATTCATTTTGCACTTCCACTTTTTCCTTTCTCTAAATCTCCCTGCACTTAACAGCCTCAGCATACGACACTCCTTTCTCCTCTCTGATCCTGCTCACGTCATTCTCCTTAACTCTACGTGGACACTGCGCTGATCCTGTGTTGTGACTCCCCTCACAGTGCAGACATTTTGCCTCATCTTTACATGTCTCCCTCCTGCACTCCTTTCCACCACACCGTCCACATCTCCTTTGTCCTCTGCACACTGCAGCAACATGACCGTATTCCTGACAAGAATAACACCTGAGAGGAGCCCTCTCATACTCCCTCACCCTATAGCTGACACTATCCAAAAATACTCGATCCGGGATTTCTCCTTCAAAACTCAAACAGACTGAGGTACTCTCCTCGCTTAGACCATCTCTAAACCGATTCATTCTCTTCGCCTCAAATACACCTTCCACTTCTTCAAATAAATCACAGTCAACACATACTGGCACTCCACTGATCACTCCTTTCTTCAATGTCACTGGACCCGTTCCAAGTCGGAAACACATCACTCCACAAGATTTGAACATGCATAAATCTAGAACTTCCACCTCCTGCTTCTTCGACACACAATCAATAATAACAATCCCACCTCTCGTTATCTTGACAGACTTCACTGCTCCAAACTCTTCTTTCACAAACTTTCCCACCTCATGTGGATTACTAAACACTCCATCAATGTCTTCACACGCTTTCATTCCAACCACCCAAGGCCCCGACCCGTCTTTTTTCACTTTCTTAATATTCTGAGCAGACCCGCTCGAGACACTCGACACACTCTTTCTCTTGTTCTCCACACACCTCGAATCTTCATTATTTGATTCTCCCTCCAAATCACTCTGACGCCATTTCCGCCATCGTGCTCCTCAGACGCCGTCCCTTGCGCGTCATCCCTCTCGGAAGTCATCCATGTCAACAAGCTGAATGACTGTTCGCGATTACGTGTGGACGTTCGGGGACACCGTAGTCCCGGAAGTGCGCAGGGCTGTATGCGCAGTATGTATGTGTGTTGCTCAGGCAGACAGGCTAACGTTAGCTGACGGCTGTGTCCATGTTTTGGTGTTCATTGCCAGCACTCAAATAAACTCGCCTCAGTCGCCTGGAGTTAAAGCCATGGTGGCAAACTAAACTCGGTACCCTCGGTACCATGAAAAACAAGTACCATTCAGTACCGTAGCAATGTAGTACCGACTAAGTACCGAAGTACCAAGAACCATGACAACACTAGTGTGAGCTGGGTTCTACAGTATTTGTCTCTATAGATCGTGTATGTCAGCTGGGTTCTACAGTATTTGTCTCTATAGATCATGTATGTGAGCTGGGTTCTACAGTATTTGTCTATAGATCATGTATGTGAGCTGGGGTCTACAGTATTTGTCTCTATAGATCATGTATGTGAGCTGGGTTCTACAGTAATTGTCTCTATAGATCATGTATGTGAGCTGGGTTCTACAGTATTTGTCTCTATAGATCATGTATGTGAGCTGGGTTCTACAGTATTTGTCTCTATAGATTGTGTATGTGAGCTGGGTTCTACAGTATTTGTCTCTATAGATCATGTATGTGAGCTGGGTTCTACAGTATTTGTCTATAGATTGTGTATGTGAGCTGGGTTCTACAGTATTTGTCTCTATAGATCATGTATGTGAGCTGGGTTCTACAGTATTTGTCTCTATAGATCATGTATGTGAGCTGGGTTCTACAGT
The DNA here is from genome assembly GCF_964638095.1 of Poromitra crassiceps. Lineage (NCBI taxonomy): Eukaryota > Metazoa > Chordata > Actinopteri > Beryciformes > Melamphaidae > Poromitra > Poromitra crassiceps. The sequence goes on along the minus strand of NC_139627.1, from coordinate 33,527,211 downwards.
ATTTGTCTCTATAGATCATGTATGTGAGCTGGGTTCTACAGTATTTGTCTCTATAGATTTTGTATGTGAGCTGGGTTCTACAGTATTTGTCTCTATAGATTGTGTATGTGAGCTGGGTTCTACAGTATTTGTCTCTATAGATCGTAATTGTTTTGCATGAGATGGGGGGAACCTCCATTGCCACTTTATGTCTTTGGTTCCAAATTGAGTAGATGCTGTGTCAATGTGCCGTTGTGACAGTGAGACACGTGCTTATGTTGGTTACAGATGTGGTGATCAGTGTAGGAATTTAGCCAGGTGCAAAGGCAAAAATGCCCCAAGTAATCTCAGACTGCCCCTAAAAACCATGATCCTGCGGCAAAAATTGCCCCCAAAATTTCGATAATGTTATTTTCATTCTATTAATTTAATTCCCATTTCCATCTCTAACACACACTCAGCACCTGCAAGCTGGTTGCCAGAAGACAACGACGAAGAAGAACACACTCACACAAACAGTGCTGTTGTTCACACTACGCTTTAGCAACGTTATGCACCAATTTCCTTTTCAAGTGCCCCCAAAATGTTGTAAATACTAAATACCCCCACTTTTTAAATAGTGGGGGCAAAAGTTAGTTGCCCCCAAAATATTTTTGAGATTTCCTACACTGGTGGTGAGGAGTTATGGCTGTGGGCTTGTTTGTGTACATGTACTGTTTGATTGCCAATAGGAACAGTGATGAGCAGCTATAACGGCTATAAGCGTGCTCCTGTCAGTACTAAGTAGTCGGGTTTCCATCCACCTGTTTTTATGCAAAATTTCAATTTTCGCATTAAAAAAATTTGTGGAAACGCTGCAAAATTAGCAAAAACCTCCAAATTGTATTCACTTACTATCTGCTACGTGGTATAACGTTATGCTTGCCGAGTTGAAGAGCAGCACCTGGTAATCAGGAAATTGCATTTTATCTACTTGTAGATCATCAAGAAACTTTAAATGAATAGTTCGATGTGTTTAATAGAGCTTGGTCGTTGCCCGTCTGCAAGAGGGCACGTATCGGGTCTAGCAGCTGATCAGCAGCAGCTTAGATAGCCTCAAACACGAGGTGATTGACACCTCTATAATTTGCATAATAGCAGCGGACGGAAACGCGCATTATTTAGTATTTTCCTTTGCTGACTTTCTGAAAACCCGATTAAAATGTGCAATACCTTTGGATGGAAACCCAACTAGTGAGCCTCTCTTCCAACTTTTGTAGGCATGCACACATCATTAGAACGGCTCAGTTCAAATGTTAGGCTTGAAACACCAACTCCACTTTGTTCATCCCAGGTGAGTGCATTCCTGATTCTGTTAAGGAGACTGCTTTTCCAAATGATGAGAAGCAGATTCTGGATGCAGTTGCGTTGCCATTAGGCTTCTTCTCACCTGAATGTCTGTCTGTCTGTCTGTCTGTCTGTCTGTCTGTGTATCTAAGAAGAGGAAGAGGCTGAGGGAGAGAGAGAGGGGGGGAGAGAGACTGAGAGAGGGGGAGATAAACTGAGGGGGAGAGAGAGGGAGACATTGCACGCGTTGAATAGGGCAGGCAAGGCCATGCAGCAGCCGAGCTGCGGGCGAGGCCGCGTAGTAGCGACCGAGCTGCAGGGCAAGCTGCAGGACGGGAGAGCCTGCGCAGCGGACGAGCCTAGGAATTGAGCGCGCGAGATGCCTAGTATTATAAACCTCCAGGTGAGATGAAGTCACCTACTGTACATGGAGTTCTTGCCTATAAGTGCTTAGCAAATGCTCTTTGTCAAATAGTTTGACCTGCATACTACATGGCGGTGTGCATTTATAGTAATACTTTGTCAATGGCAGTCTGCTTTCCCTGATGTGATGTAGCGGTTTGTCTCTTCCTCCCTCTCACTCTCTGCACTGCAGGAACCTGGGGAAGAACGGTCTGTCAACCAGCAGCGTCCTCCTGGACAAGTGTCCCCCGCCGAGGCCCCCTCCCGCACCGTCCCCCGTGCTGCCAAAGGACAAACTCAACCCCCCAACGCCCAGCATCTATGTGCGTACAAACGGACCATATAGAAGTATCCATGATGTTGTTGTGTGCAATGTTTGCGCTACAGTATCTTGGCTACAGCACCAAATACAAACACTCCTAGTTAATTCCTCTTTTATCCATCGATTGCCTTGATCAATCTGGAGTTGCTCTGACCACTTCTGTCTCTTCTCTCTGTCGTACAGCTGGAAAACAAGAGAGATGCCTTCTTCCCTCCCCTCCATCAGTTCTGCACCAACCCTTCCAACCCGGTCACTGTCATCAGAGGACTGGCCGGAGCATTGAAACTAGGTAAGAAGAGGCCATGCCTTTGCTTAAGCATATTCCTCTGCATGTGACTTATATGACACACTGTTTGATCTTCAATGAAACTACTACTTGTTGATTTAACATCAGACAGAGTGCCAGTGGCTGTGTGCATGTGCACAACTCCATGCTGCTGTCTGTCATTTGCAGTCTCACGTGGCTCTGTGGGTGTGTCTCTGTGTTCATTGGAGGGTGTGTGCTCCCTGGATGAATTTGACATGTATGACAACAGCACCACCTGCAAGTGGGAAATGTTACTGCATGTGTTTGCTGTAGGGAGCCCTAGTTGCTTTTGCCAAGAATGACAAACACATCTGCTCTCCTTATACCATGTCTTGCTGCCATATTATATCATACTTTAATCTGACAAATTGTTCATTACTCATTCGTGTGGGTAGTTAAGCTGCCATAATTAAGTTTGAATACATTGAGAATCTTTGAAATGATGCAAAACACACATGCTGAAGCACACCCCCTACCTTCTTATCTTCCCTGCTCCCTCTAACCATGCAGTAGTACCAAGTGAGCGTGATTGGAAGAAAAAACCCTCTCCCCCTTCAGCTTCCCTGATTGGTTGGAAGGGCAACCCACATTTTCGACAAGGCAGTTGCAGAGTCAAGTGCCTCTGTTCAGGGACCTCCCTCATAAAATAAATGAATGACTGAATAACAAAATATTAATTATGCATTATTCTCTATGGCACCAGGAAATAAATGGAAATCAAAATGTAAATGTTTGTTCATTGGCTCCTGTCTGTCATCCACCCCACAGACCTGGGGCTGTTCTCTACCAAGACGCTGGTGGAGGCTAACCCGGAGCATCTGGTGGAGGTGCGGACCCAGCTGGCCCAGCCCACCGACGAGAACTGGGACCCCAGCGGCAGCAGGAAGATGTGGCGCTGTGAGAGCAGTCGCTCCCACACCACCGTGGTCCGATACGCCCAGTACCAGGCCTCCTCCTTCCAGGAGTCCCTACGGGTCAGTGGGAGATGGATACACACATATGCCACACACACTACTGTACTGTTGGCTGATACACCAATGTGGGATTACTATTGTGGTTCCTAGTTTAAAAAAGGCAAGAGGTCAACCAGAATTGAATCAGGATTATACACCATTGAATCAGGGTTATACACCATATTTTACAAATTTCATAATAAAAACAAATAGCCACACTTACATCAAGTATAAGGCTTACAAGAGTATTATTTCTTCATGCAAGCTATTTATTTTCATTATCTAAAATAATTCATTTGTGGTGTTTACACTAGGTATTTTGTTTTTACAAATGTGTCACCGGTGATGTTTGTTAACAGTACAACAATAGAAATGTTGTCTGCTTTGTAGTTTCAGTATTCTTTTCTCTGTCTTTCTTTCTTTCATTCACACATTTAATTATTGATTTTCAAATAATGTAAAATATATTCCATTACATTTTTCTTTCATTTTTCTACTTCGTTTCGATTGTGAACATGAATTGTGCATGTGTCAGGAGGAGAATGAGAAGAAGAAGGAGTTGGAAGCAGAAGCAGCCTCGTCGGAGAAGTGAGTTCCTTCTGCCTTTCTTGCATCTCTCAGAATCTGTGTTGGGTTTTTTCTGCCACTCTAACTACATCTCCCATGCTCCCTCAGCGCGGCACGGCGAAGGAAAGGGCCCTTCAAACACATCAAGTTTGGCACCAACATCGACCTCTCTGATGAGATGAAGTAAGTGAATATCTGGAAATGTTAGGACCCATTTCTTTTCACACAAATTCTTCAGTAGGGTAGAGGGGGGGGGGGGGGGGGGGTTGTGTATTCTTGCAGTAGTGCTGATCTATAACTTTGTCGTTTACAGGTGGAAGCAGCAGCTCCAGGAGTTGACTAAGCTGCCAGCCTTCGCCAGAGTGGTGTCTGCTGGGAACCTGCTGAGCCATGTAGGACACACCATCCTGGGCATGAACACTGTCCAGCTCTACATGAAGGTGCCTGGGAGCAGGACACCAGGTATATACACAGATGGAATGAGCAGCACTACATCTATGTCGATTGCTTTGATTTCCCATAGTTTCTAATCATATTATCCTGCATTAGGTCATCAAGAGAACAATAACTTTTGTTCAGTCAACATCAACATTGGTCCTGGGGACTGTGAGTGGTTTGCTGTGCCTGAGCCCCACTGGGGAACCATCAACGACTTCTGTGAAAAGTATGCTTCCAGAAACGACACGCCCTAAACCTTTCATAGCACCTTTCTATGCATAACCTATTTTATCGCCAGCTTTGACACTGACAGTCGTGTTTGTGTGTTCTTCTCTGGCAGGAACAACATCAACTTCCTGATGGGTTCCTGGTGGCCTAACCTGGAGGACTTGTACGAGGCCAACGTGCCCGTTTACCGGTTCATCCAGCGTCCCGGGGACCTGGTGTGGCTTAACACGGGCACTGTGCACTGGGTTCAGGCCATCGGCTGGTGCAACAACGTGGCGTGGAACGTCGGACCCCTCACAGGTGCGGGACTGGGACTACTTTCTTTTCTGGGTTGACGGATTTGCAAAAACTTCAGAGCATGGTTTTCAGAAGGAGAGGTTCTTATGGATGGTGATGCTTATTACTGTACCTGCTGCTGAGATCAAATGGATCCTAGGGGGGAAAGTGTAATTTTTCCCAAGCCAACATTATGAGGGCTTGTGACGAGGTCTGAATCTCTGGGCCACAAAGGGAATTCTGGGTGGGGACATTTAAAGAATAACTCACCCTCCCTCAACAACTGCTCTCAATGGGCCCCTGGACAAAAAATGCTAAACCTCTAGCCTGCTCTAGTGTAATTGCTGAGCAGTAGAAGAACTGTATGAATTTGACAGATGTCAGATCATCGTTCACCGGTGGCATCTCTGATGGCGTCAGACCTACTTGAATGACATCACTAATGATGTCATCATTGATGGCGTTCAGTGGCATCACTTAATAGTGAGGCCTCCTCGGCATCCCCGAACTCCACGTTGAGAGCTTCCTTTTTTCTTTTTCCTTTTTCAAGTCTACTCTCACTGCTTTTTGAATGGGAATGTATGTTTCATTATTCCTTTAGTTTCTACTAAAGTGTGCCGCCCTTTCGTCGTTATCGTTATTGTTGTTGCTGTTGTTGTTGTTGTAGTTATTGTGGCAGTGTCCGTTTTCTGTTTGTCTTGTGCCCTTTTTGTTTTAAATAAAAAAATATTGATGACGAAAAAACTGTATGAATGTGAAGCATAGCCCTGCTGAAAAAGAGTGATCAGTGTACCAACTAGGGATGGCAATTAAAAAAAAAAAAAATTCTATCTGGCCAACAACTGATCCTTGTTAACCATCATTAACCATTATTCCCCTGGCTGGTGAAGTTGGCGCAATACTATTTGTGCCTCCTCACTTGGGACAGCTGTTCCCCCGGGCGGAGTTTGAGCCCAGTCAGCCTGGTGACACAATGGACACATCTCTGACCACATAGATATGCTCTTATTCTGAAACTAGGCATCTCACACGCTATGCATGCTCGATTCCTAGGCTCGCCCTGCAGCTCGCCGAGCTGGCCCTGCATCCCGCATATGCAGCTCGGCCGCTGCGCGGCCTCGCCCTGGCTGCTCCTCAGGGATGCTGGATCACCTGTCCTGGAGCTGGCAACATACAGCTGTCCATGACTGAAGACAGGGGTCTGAAGCCAGACTCCCACTTCTTTCAGTGTTTGCCCCTGGGACTTGATTTTGCTCTTATGACATCATCAGTGGGACTCTTATGACATCACTGATGATGTCACAACTGCTTTTATGACATCACTTATGATGTCACAACCTCTTATGACATCACTGATGATGTCACAATTTATGACAACACTGGGACTTTGTGTGTGTGTGTCTGTCTCTTGTGTGTGTGTTTTGTTTCATGGTCACTGTGACCTCATCAACACCATTTTTCTATCTCATTAACATGATATCCGAACGCCTTGACGGAATTTCATCACATTTGGCCCAAACGTCACAGTCTGGACAGACATGGATGTCGACTGCTCACTTGTTGGCGGAGACATATATCCACAGTGCGGTCGTTCTAGTTTGTGCTTTTTTGTGAATTCCTGGTCTTGTGTTTGTCTTGATATTTGCGCTTAGTTACTTTGACATTTCCCTGCCATTGAATGAACTTGCCTTAAAAGAAAATGTCAAAACACTCAACAGCAATATCACCCCCCCCCCCCCCATTTCTAAAGTGATTCATGAAGGTTAGCTGCCTTTTTCTCGCTCTCTCAATTTCCAAGATAACAGTGTATATGGTTTGAAGTGGTTGGTTCGTCTCACACTGAAGCAGTGGTAAACATGGCCTGTAACAGGCAGTGTGTTAAAAACACAACCACAATTTCATGTGAATAGAAGAGCCGCATAAGAACAAGCAAAGAGCCGCATGCGACTCACGAGCCTCGGGTTGGCCACCCCACCTGGCCTATAGCCTCGTTTTATTTTGCCATGCAACAGACTTTTTTTTATTACCGTACTTACTTTTTTTTTGTTGCTGTGTAACTGATAGTATTAATCAATCAAAATGATTGTCGGATAACAGTTAAAGGGTTAGCGCTTGACATCCCTAGTATACCACCCTAAATACATGTTAGAGTTTCTACTGATATACAGAAATGAAAATGAAGGGTGGTTCTTCTGTGTTTTGTCCTCAGCCCATCAGTACAAGCTGGCAGTGGAGCGCTATGAGTGGAACAAACTGCAGAGTGTCAAATCCATCGTTCCCATGATCCACCTCTCGTGGAACATGGCCAGGAACATCAAAGTGTCCGACCACAAGCTCTTCGAGATGATCAAGTGAGGACACGAACTCGCGCTTGCTCTAAAATTACCAGTGCTAATTCCTAATATGAATATCAGGACTACTTAAGATCTCAGACTTGTTATGCTCCCGTGGTTTGAACAATTGAAAGGGGAACTCATGCTCAGCTAACGTGTGTGTGTGTGTGTGTGTGTGTGTGTGTGTGTGTGTGTGTGTGTGTGTGTGTGTGTGCGCCTGTGTGCATGCCTTCCTGCGTGCGTGTGTGTGCGCGTGTGCATGCCTTCCTGCGTGCGTGCCTTCCTGCATGTGTGTTAGGTATTGCTTGCTGCGGACCCTGAAGCAGTGTCAGATGCTGCGGGAGCTTCTATTGGCTGCGGGGAAGGAGCTGGTGTGGCACGGAAGGACGCAGAACGAGCCGGCCCACTACTGCAGCATCTGTGAGGTAGGCGCACACACGCTCAATGACAACTGGCTGCTACCTACGATGGGTTCCATCTCAGCCAGCAGAGCCGGCCCTCCCTATAAGCAAACTAAGCAGCTGCTTAGGGCCCCGCAGCCACCAGGGGGCCCCCGTGGGAACAAGATGGCAGGGTGCACTCCATGTTTGACGAGCTCTTGCGTGCTCAATGTTTTAGCTAGAGCAGAGCTTCCGGTATTAGCGGAAACTAGACATCCTGACAAATACATCAGGGCCAACCATGTTATGCTAGCTCACTGGGAAGCGGGCATAAAGTTGCTCCAAATTTGGCAACGTTTTTTACAAAGGTAAATGGGCATGACTATTTTGAAACGGGTCCCTTGACCTCTCACATTACGATATCAAGTTGCAACTTAAATACAACAGACCCTGCCTTACAGATGAATCATTTCCCTCTTATCTGTGTACTGTAAGTTCATTTTCAAATATCCAGGTGATTGAAAGTTTTAAAAATAATTTATTTTTAAAAACACTGGACTAAAAATGGCACGGTGGCTCAGTGGTTAGCGCTGTTGCCCCACAGCAAGAAGGTCCCGGGTTCGAACTCCAGTCCATCCCAGGTCCTTTCTGTGTGGAGTTTGTTCTCCCCGTGTTTGTGTCAGTTTTCTCCAGGTGCTCCGGTTTCCTCCCACCATCAAAGACATGTATGTTAGGGTTAATACTCCTGTCAGTGCCCCTGACCAAGGCAATGGCAAAAGAACTGGAGTTGGTCCCCGGGCGCTGCACTGCGGCTGCCCACTGCTCCTAGTTCTAGGAAGGTTCCTAGTAGAGGATGGGTCAAATGCAGAGGATGAATTTCCCCATGGGGATAAATAAAGGATAACTTAACTTAACTGATAACTTAACTTAAAAAAGGTAGAAAACAAGACATTTCAGTGTTCATCCAAACACCATCATCAGTTGTAATCAATGCAGCAGGAAGTAACCCTGGCAGATAAATCCACACACAAAAAAACATTTTAAAACTTTCCCTCTTATCTTAAATGGCAATAATTGTGTTCATGTTGCCTCCATGTAGCTTACCCAAAGAGGAATTGAGGCTGGTCCGGCTGTAATCAAATAGGGTGGCTGTTAATAGAAACCCATATTTAGTCCAGGCAAAGTAGCATTTTACGACAAACTAATTGTAAAATAATTTTTTGCAGCTTAGATCATTTCTATGAGGTGTCCAGAACAACATACTAAAAGTCCTAAGAAATCCTAGTTGAGGAAATATGTTTAATTCTCATCAATCCAAGATGTGTGCCAGTAAGGCCAGACAACAATACACCCCAATGGGGCTATTTTTTTCCTTTACTCCTATCAAAATAAAACTTTATACAATGAAAGTATCCATGAAAAGTAACATTTTTTGTATTACAAGTTTCTTTGAAAATGAATTTGAATGTGCAAATGAGCTATACACTAATCGAATATAGGCTACCCAAAATATACCCGCATAGGAGTAAAGGAAAAAATGAAGCCTATCACAATCAAACCTCACACAGTGAAAGTATACATGAAAAGGAACTTTTTTGTTTTACAAGTTTCTTGGAAAAATCTATTTTAAATATGCAAATGAGCTCAACACTAGGCCTAATTGACTTGTCCAATAAGCCATAAAGTCACAATTAAAACAGGGGCCAAATAACTAACACATTCATGTCTATTCAGTAAGTTAACCTATGCATAAACAAGATAAATTTGAAGTCACTTGCCACACTTACCTGGGTCACTTGCCACAAAAAGACTTATATTGACCTTAAGAATTGATTGCACAATCTTGCCTCCAGTTGCTTTCTAATTTATTTATTTTTATTTGCGAACAAGCCTAACCTAATGACATGACAGAAAGTCAGAATAGCCATCTTAGTCATTAGTAACGTGGTGAGATTACATTTTGGGCTGGTAGATTTACAAATAATTGGTATTGTTGGTAAGATTACGAGATAACAGGCAGAAGTCATTCTTTTTTTTTCTTCTTTTTTTCCGATTTTTTTATCCCATTTTATTCCCCATTAGTGCTCACTTGATTTCGCAATCCTGGTTGCTACTCCATCCTCTGCCGATCTGGGGAGAGCCGAGACTGGCTCCATGCTTCCTCCGAGACATGGGCAGTCAGCCAGCCGCTTCTTTTCACCTGACAGAGGAAGCTTCACCGGTAGGACATAGCACGTGGGAGGTTCACGCTATTCCAACCAGTTCCCCTCCCTCTGAACAGGCGCCCTTAACGACCAGAGGAGGAACCACATTAGCAACCAGGATATTGCATGTTTTTGTGAAGGGGGTTCCTATATGAAGGAAACCCCCGGGAGGCACGGGGAGAACATGCAAACTCCACACAGAAAGGCCCTTTTGCCAACCCCACCCGGTCGGTGGGCACTCGAGGACATGCGGACGGGCACGCATTCCTTCAGCGTTCACCTCGTCCCCAGGTGGGAATCGGAGACATGGGCAGTCAGCCAGCCGCTTCTTTTCACCTGACAGAGGAAGCTTCACCGGTAGGACATAGCACGTGGGAGGTTCACGCTATTCCAACCAGTTCCCCTCCCTCTGAACAGGCACCCTTAACGACCAGAGGAGGAACCACATTAGCAACCAGGATATTGCATGTTTTTGTGAAGGGGGTTCCTATATGAAGGAAACCCCCGGGAGGCACGGGGAGAACATGCAAACTCCACACAGAAAGGCCCTTTTGCCGACCCCACCCGGTCGGTGGGCACTCGAGGACATGCGGACGGGCACGCATTCCTTCAGCGTTCACCTCGTCCCCAGGTGGGAATCGAACCCACGACCTTCGAGCTGTGAGGCGATGGTGCTTACCAATGCACCACCATACCTCCCTAATGGCAGAAGTCATTCTTACCAACTAAACGATTCACTCTCACACAGAAGACAGATGAAAAACGAGATAGACACACTTTCCAGACATTCCAGCTCTTTAAATAATTTTGCCAGACACCAAAACTGCTTCTCTTTTTGTAGTAAGCAAGTATTTCAGACCAGGCGGGCCACACATCAGACTTCCACCGTTTGTAAAGTAGCTTTGCAGTGTTATGAGAAGCTAGCAACAGCAATATCTAGGCTAGAAACCCAATCGGAACATTTTAAGTTACCAACTCCTTTCTAACTAGACATTTTACTGTAGACACATTTTGCTTAAGGTCAAAACTACTTTTCATCTTGAAGTAGCATCGCATTGCCTTTTTGTGGCAAGTGACCCAGGTAAGTGTGGCAAGTGACTTCAAATTTATCTTGTTTATGCATAGGTTAACTTACTGAATAGACATGAATGTGTTAGTTATTTGGCCCCTGTTTTACTTGTGACTTTATGGCTTATTGGACAAGTCAATTAGGCCTAGTGTTGAGCTAATTTGCATATTTAAGATTTTTCCAAGAAACTTGTAAAACAAAAAAGTTCCTTTTCATGTATACTTTCACTGTGTGAGGTTTGATTGTGATAGGCTTCATTTTTTCCTTTACTCCTATGCGGGTATATTTTGGGTAGCCTATATTTGATTAGTGTATAGCTCATTTGCATATTCAAATTCATTTTCAAAGAAACTTGTAATACAAAAAATGTTACTTTTCATGGATACTTTCATTGTATAAAGTTTTATTTTGATATGAGTAAAGGAAAAAAATAGCCCCATTGGGGTGTATTGTTGTCTGGCCTTACTGGCACACATCTTGGATTGATGAGAATTAAACATATTTCCTCAACTAGGATTTCTTAGGACTTTTAGTATGTTGTTCTGGACACCTCATAGAAATGATCTAAGCTGCCAAAAAATTCTTTTACAATTAGTTTGTTTTTTGGTTCCAAAATGAGTTACTTTGCCTGGACTAATTGTGTAGTGCTCAGTGGTGCTCCACATGGTGTAACCTTTGTATGAAAATTTGTTATTCTCACCTTTTTTCCTTTCGCTATTTATGCACACTGTGGTGTAGAAATGTACACTTAGCATTATTTTCTGCTTAAAATCTGCTAATTTTAAAAAGAAAAAAATCACTTTCTCAGGAGGAGCAATACTGAATTGTGGTTTGGAGCCGCCTAGTGGACAAATACAGTTAATGTAATTTAAACAATTTCAACACTAAGCATTCAGTCAAAAACAAAGTAGAAGTATAAAATGGCAAGTGCAGTCAGCTTTACTTTGAGTGTTAACTACGGCCCATCATTTGATAGCTCTAGGTACAAATAAAATGCATAGTGGGTTATAATAGAGGGTATGCACACCCACTGGAACACGCCCCCTCAATCGGGAATGAGTGTCAAAATGAGTGTCAAGTTCCTCCCTGAGCAGCAGGTGTCAGTTATCTAGGCTGATTACTGCATTCAAGCTCAGTCTTGCTGTGACTCAGTGGGCGTGACCCCACAGTGACTTCTGCCTCTGTGACATCACATGCATACCCTCTATTACATTATGGTAGCTGGTTCGTAGAAATACTTCACTGTCTATCCACTGTGAGGCAGTGCCCCCAAACTTATCCTGCTTAGGGCCACCAGATTACAGGCCTGGCCCTGTCGAGCAGCCATAGGTTTACCATGTGATGTGACTGACATTTGTAAGGTGACACTGGAAGACTGAGTATTTGTTTTTCATCCAAACACAAACTTTGTGTAACCCACTGCTCTATCTGTCTCTTGTACCTAGGTGGAGGTGTTTGACCTGCTGTTCGTGACCAGCGAGAGCAACAGCAGGAAAACTTATGTGGTGCACTGCCAGGACTGTGCCCGTAGGGGGAGCACTAACCTGGACAACTTTGTGGTGCTAGAACAGTACAAGATAGAGGACCTCATGCAGGTCTATGACCAGTTCACACTTGTAAGTACCAGGCAGGCACATTAGCATTCACACCAGCAAGACCTAGTTGTGCTTTCTCTAGCTTTGTGTCATCTGACTCATGGATGCTGTTCTATTTATAGACCAAAGTCCATTAATATATAAACATACTGAAGGTCCTCTACAGTGTGTTGCCTATTTTTACGTCAAGTTAATTTGTTGTCATCCATGAAGGAAACGTTTCAGGAGAGAATATGTGTGGAATAGAGGAGTTTTGTCTACTATACAGGCTGGAATATGAATGTAAATCAGTTTGCAGCCAAAATGAAAAGGAAATGCATAGAGCTCAGTTTTCTTACTCTTTCTCTCTACAGGCTAGCCCTCTGCCTTCCTCTTCTTGATGGTAACATTATGTTGAGGACAGTTAGAATCATAATGGACTTATCGGAAACCCTCCGGAAACCCTCTTTTTTCTGATATTCAGGAAGTAAGCCGGCAGTCTGTAGCTAACCCATAAGGCAGCTATGTGAAAGCTGTGTGTCTATGCAACCTTCCCAGAGTGGTGCGCCACCCCCAGTGGACTGGAGGGGGATGGCAGCCTCTCCTGTCGTCATGACCAGACTGTTCTACTGCTGGCCCAGCTGGACTTCTCTAGAAAATGCTAAATCCCACAAAAAATGATGAAAAAAAAAGTTTTGTATATATCATGTTATAACTGGCAACAACGTCACACAAAGACTACTGACTTGATCATTTTCTTTTTCCATTTTTGTATTCTGTTTGTGGGTTGACATCAGAGTTTTTGCCTCCCCCCCCCCTTTTCCCCCTGAGATGAGTAACTAGCATAGCTGGTCTTTGTACGTTAGATAGATAGACGTCTCCTTGGTCAGGAAAAGAAGAAGAAATTTGTTTTGTAATGTGAAACGTTGATTGCAACATTTCCCCCATTTTGTTTTCTATTTGTTTGGTTTTGTTTTGTTGGAACCATGCTGAGTTTTTGATTTCTTAGGTAAAAAAGAGGAAATCATTTGAAGAGAAACAACAGCCAAGTCACAGAGAAATGGGTTGCACATAGACAAACTTTAATTTGTTTTTGTTTTTTCTAATTTTGATGTAAATTTACACTATTTATAAATGCATATTTATTGCTTGAAAATATTGTTAATGGAATGCTGTAATTCTTTTTCCAGAGTACCTGCCATTAAATTTGAAGGAGCCTTGTCATTTTAAGCTTGGCCCCTCATAAGTTTTCTATATAAATAAAACTGCTTGGTAAGCAATTGTACAGAGACCTTCTTTGAAATGGTTTTATTGTTTGAAGGATGTTTTATGCGTCAATAAACAAAAAACTGTCTTTATTTACATGTTAAGCTCTGTTGTGCTGATTTAGAAAGGATTTATGTCATTGACTGTTATAGCTGTAAGTGAAGGCCAGTTGGTTGCAGCTGGTAGGTATTTTGATCTTGGCACTCCTGCGGTATCTATAGCCTCGTCCCACCAGCTCCATGAATCACACATGGATTGTTGGTAGTGTAGTTTAATCTGCTCTCTGGGAGAGCATGGGGAAGCATGAATCACAGATGGATTGTTGGTAGTGTAGTTTAACCTGCTCTCTGGGTGAGCACGGGGAAGCTCCCAGGTGGGTGCCCGCTGACCCAGCCAGGCGAAGATGTCTTCATCTGGGTCTGAGGGAGAGGGGGGAAACCTGGAGGGGAACAGCAGGTCTGACAGTTTAATGGAAGGGTTGCATGAGATGTCCATTCCTTATTCATCATCTGTCTCCTGTCCCCCTCCTTCCCCAGCGTTCCACTGAAGAACACATTTCCACCTTTTGTCTCTCTCACTTGGTCTTTTACTCACAGACTGCCAGGAAAATTGCCACTTTGCCAACAGGACCAGAAGGTAAATACCTATTGTCTTCTCACCTTTGTCCCCTCCTATCATTGTACATATATTTGTGTCAAAAGAAGCATCACACACTCTGGCTTCATGTGATGCTTCTTTTGATTCAAGTTTGCTTCCGTGATCAATGCCTCACTATAACCTTTGGTGTGCGTTCATTTCCTTTGACATATACTTTATATAGATGAACATGGATAGAGTTGTTTCTGCCAGATTTACTACCATAGCCTACTAAAAGCAGACATGATGCTGTCATGGCTTACTGGAGAGGAAAAGAGGAACTTTGACAATCAACGGTTAATAAAAGAGGAACAGTGTGAGCGCGCACTTCCTCGGTGGTAATGAATGGCCAGAAAAAGATTTAACAGACTTCTTGGATAATTTGGGGATTTTGATATCATCTAATATTTTTGGGTGTCTGGCATCTTCACACACACAATAGGCCGGACTCTGGTCATGTTACTTATCAGTCAGTGAACATGTTTTTGATAAACCAGCGAAGGCTGTATAGTTGAAACATGTCCATTAGGGGTGTCACAATATATCGTCCCACGAAATTTCGCGATAGTAAAACGTCACGATATGTATCGTTGAGATGAAATCTCATATCGCAAAAAAAAAAAAAAAAATCTTCAAAAAATAGACTAAGAAACGTCTTTGTTTGTTGAAGTTCAATGTGTGGAAAGTAGTTCAGTTGAACAAGTCTCTGAAGAGACACATGAGAAGTTATACAGGAGAGAAACCATTCAATTGAGTTTCTGGCAAAACTGTTTACTTGACAGGAAAAACTGAAGATGCATAAAAAATAGATTAAGAAAAGTCTTGTTGTTTGAGTTTGAAGAAAAACTGAAGATGCATAATGAGAATTTATACTGCTGAGAAACCTTTTAGTTCAAAGTAAATCTAAGTGATGGTGTAACTCATTCTATTTCAAGATAAGCCTTATCTCCAATCTCATGTTTTTTCTAGTTGTTATTGTAATAACAATTTCCCACAACAGCATGTTTTGTATTTGTGCATTTCAAATAAAATACTACTTTTCCAGTCATATATTGTCATTATTCAAGTTTAAAAAAATATTGTTAAAATCGTATCGTATCGTATCGTTATCGTGAACCCAGTATCGTGATACGTATCGTATCGTGAACTGAGTGTATCGTGACACCCCTAATGTCCATTGTTACAGCTGAATAAAGAAAAAGCATTTTTTTTTAATATATCACAGCTATATCCTTGGTCAGAAGAATAGGCCAATGCATCTCCATTATACAAATGGAGAGACTCAGGTTCCTGCGGACCAACTCACTTAGACAGAGGGCCCCATCTCCCACCAGGCGCAAAGTGGCGCGCAGCACAAGTACTTGCTAGTTTCCAGCTGATGCAGTTGTCAATTTAACGCCCAGCGCCCATGATGTTAAAATAGCAAATTGTGCTCATCTGTGTGGCCAGGCACATTGCTGGCACATTGCTATCTTACTTTAAAGTGCTTGTGCTATTGATAGTATTCTGTTACATCACCACATGGTCATCTTGGTAGGAAAATAACAGGTGATTGTAATCAATTAACAGGTGATTACAATCAAATGACACGCAGCCAATGAGCTGTGTGTATTGTAAAGCGACATATTGGTAGGAAATGCACGTGACATCATGGGAATACTATGATGCGTCATGCATTTAGACGATCATAGCTAAACTTTAGACCATGCACTATGATCGTTAAAATAGGGCCCCTCCCAACACACAACACTACCCTTCTCTGTGAGTCGTGACAATATTCAAACTCATGAGAGGCCACTTGTAGAAACCCACTTATGTTCAAGCTGGAGCTATAAGCCGTATGAGTGTTACATCATGTGCTGTAACACATATTTGATGCATGATAATGTAACAACCATCTTGTCCCTCGTGCACAGTTACAGATGGCTGCAGTGTGTGATGGGATGAGGGGGGAGTCTGACAAAAATTCTGTTCACGAGCGAAATATGAGCCAGTGTAACCTAGAGCCAGCAGATGTCACTCTAGTTATGAGAGAGATGGATGCTAGGACTGAAGCTCATGCCTGTAACGCACACACATGCACACACACACACACACACACACACACACACACACACACACACACACACACACACACACACCTACCTTATAAAGAGGATCAAAGCTGTTCTTAAATCCTGAAGGTGTATTCCAAATGCCTTAGTCACTCGTGAGTCAGCTTGTATTTGTTCCGTTCCTATTTGTTTTGACTCTTAAACCAAGTGACTCACACTTGAGTTGACACAGAAAACATATGCAAGTATTTTAAGAGAGGAAATACAGAATGGCAGAAATTACATTTCTTGGGACTGTTTGGGTCAAGAGCTTTCACCAGCCAAGAGGAAATCATAGTCATTTGTGGAAGTGGGTTTGAGAGAATGTGTCTACAGAGTGCAGACTACCGTTGTGATGCAGAAAGCTCAATATCTCCTGCCTGACAAGGTGGCAACAGACTGATTGACATATGGTTTCTGACTGTCACTTAGTAGTCTGAAACGTGTCTATTTTAGAGTAGCCTACTATATTATTTCATTTACTTTGTGCTATGAAGGCTTTTTTTATTGTTTTGTTTTGAATGAGATATTGGAACTAGGCAATGTTCTGCATGCGTGTATTCCATGCAGTTCAGCATGCATTGTTTCCATATGAAAATGATCAAACTTTGCTCATACTGTAGTTTGCATTGAGTAAATATGAATCTTACATTTACCGGTACTTACTTTCATTGCCAAAAGTGGATCCAAGCTCATAACATGTCATAACCTTTATGAGTTAAAAAGACAATGAGGATTAAAGGATTAGGAATAATTACAATTAATTTAAAGTGCCCTATTGAAATTAAATAATTTGTTGCGAGTTCACATTTAATAAGAAGTCCTGTATGCCATTCCTTTCATGAGAGAGAGATTGATCCTATAATACATTTTAGAAGGATAGTAGGCCTGGCTATACAAATATGGGAAGGAATATTATAGCCTAGTTATAGGATATAAACATAACATGTCTAATTAAGTAGCGGTATAAGGTCATATAGAGATAGTCAGAGAAGCTATTTGAAAAATTGAAGATTTATTGCTTTTTATTCTCTTAGGTAACCATCATGCATGAGCAAGCTGAGTATGAGAGTCCTCTAGTGATCAGCTCCTGTTCAGCAGCCCAGGTTCTGCAGTTCTTGTACCCCTGAAATACGCAGCTCAGTGACTCAACCGGGACTCATCACCGCTGTGGTCGGTCGCGTGCGCCTGGGCAGAGTTTATTGTTGGAATGAATAAACTACCGCAAACTGTAAACTTCAAACGACCTCGCATACCGGAGGTGAGACACTGTTGGCAGCTGCAGGCAAGGCGACTGCTTTTAACCTACTGCGTTTTACAAAGTTACCCAAAACATGATGTTGTCGCTATACATATACTATGTATAGTATATATACATAAACAACATCAAATGCTTGCCTCATATAGGCTAATAAGGTACAGTAAGTGCAACACCTTGCCATACCCAGTTGAAGCTCATGGTTTTGGGGCACAGTGACAATGTGTCACATGAGCAGCTGGAAACTGGCTGCACATCACACCTGTGGCTCTGGAGCGGGCAGGAGGAAGCTGCCCATGCCAACTGTGAGAAGAGGATTTACCCTTATATTTTCAAACCCAACCATTGAGCACTGGCAGGGCAACATCCATGTGGTAGAAGTCCCCCAGATTCTTCTGGGATGAGTGATGATATTGTAGCCGTGAGTCACAGGAAGCATCGCCCTGAAACTGGATGTGTTTTACGATTTCCACCTCATTTTCATCTTATTTTCCAAAATGTGATGGGGGGGGGGGGGGGGGGGGTTATTATTAAAATAATAATAACGTGATACAAAGTGATGGATGCCAAAAATCATATGGTGCTTTTTAAATGATCATGGTAGCTTAGTCCTCCCTTCCACCTCCCAAAGTGATACAACACTCTTCATTTGGTTGTATAGGTCAAGGCTATATTGCAATTCATATTTTCTCATTCCTTTTTGGACACTAGCCTACATAAACATATAACTTTTCTACTATTCATTCTGGGTAAAGAGCAATTTGAGTGGAGAAATTCATTACTTTTATATCTGGCCGACTCCTCTCTTTTTTCTCACGCTCTTCAGCTAGTTCTCCAGCCTGATGGTGGTCTATTTACTTTTACTTTTCATTTTACCTGTTAAACAAAAACTAATAATGACACATACATGAATAGTTAGACAGACATATTCCCAGAGAGAAAAAAAAATCTTCAAGCTACAGACTATACAATTCCAGATTTGATTTATCTATCTCATATAAGGACGAGGATGTATCATAGGGGCATTTGGCTGTGGCTCTGACAATGAGTTTGCCCTTCATCAAGACATGGTAAGTACTGTCTTTTCTGAAATGTTTTTCTTTGCCTGTTATTGACATTCCTTTGAAAATGACTGCCCAGTAGAATATGAGGCTGAATCAGTGGGAGCGGATCTGAGCACTGAGTCACAAGCAGAAGAAATGTACTGAGGGAAACATTCAGCAGCCAATTCTGTTGTGCTTTCATATTTTCTCCCAGCAGGCGGGCTTCTGCTCTCACATGTGCTACACAGTATGACACATCTTTTGTTCATTATGATAGATAGATAGACAGATAAATAAATAGATAGATAGATAGATAGATAGACAGACAGACAGGGAATAGATGGATGCTAGTGACATCGTCATGGAGACAAGCATTGGCTTGGTGCATGACACCCAGAAGGTGGATTAATTTCTTTGGCAAATGCACAATTTGGCTCAACATTATTTATTGTTCCTAATTAGTGTCCATAGGCTACTGTATATTTGTACATGTATACAAGATTCAAGGTTTTTATTGTCACTCCGTTGTATGAGTACCCGCATGTGAAATTCTTATGCTGCGGGCTCCGTTACAGACAAGGTGCAGTAGGTAAATGGTGCAAAATCACAGCAAGCAACAAATAGAATAAGGCAATAGTTAAATATGGCAAACAATGTAAACAGTGTATGTGAAGGGCAATTAAGGCAACAGTAGGAGAGGTAATAAAGTAGAAGGGATAAAGTATTAAAATAGAATAAGATAGAATAAATGTGAAACTTGTTCAGTGTCCAAGAGTGTCCACTTGTCATCAGTGGAAGTGTGCAAATGACAATAACACAGGTTTATTGCACTATTTGTGTGTGTGTGTGTGTGTGTGTGTGTGTGTGAAAGAAACTATTCCGCAGACAGTTTGTGCGTGTCTTCGGGCCGCTTTATCTTCTCCCTGAGCAGGGAGAACAGGCTGTGGGGTGCGGGTGGGTCGTGTCCTTGATGATCTTCCAGGACTTCCTGAGGTACCGCTGAGTGTACAGATCCTGCAGTTTTGGCAGCTCACATCCTGTCATGTGCTGGGCCCCGCGCCTCACCCTTCTCAGTGCCTTGCTACATGCTATGGTGGTACAGTTCCCGTACCAGGTAGTGAAACAGCCAGTCAGCAGGCTCTCAATGGTGCCTCTGTAGAAGTCCCTGAGGATTTTGGGCCTCAGGCCAAATTTCTTTAGTCGTCTGAGTGTGCAGTCGCTGTTGGGCCTTTTTGACGACAGTGGTGGTGTGGCTGGCCCACGTCAGGTCCTGGTGGATGTTGACTCCCAGGTACTTGAAGCTGTCCAACCTTTCCACCACTGTGCCGTTGATGGTGACTGGGGGGTGAGTCTCCCTCCCCTTCCTGTAATCCACAATGACTTCCTTGGTCTTGGAGACGTTCAGGGAGAGGTGGTTGTCCTGGCACCACTGTTCCAGGGCATCTACCTCCTTCCTGTAGGCCGTCTCATCGTCATTGGAGATCAGCCCCACAACCACTGTGTCGTCTGCAAACTTCACAATGGTGTTTGAAGTCTGTGTCGCCACGCAGTCGTGGGTGTAGAGGTCCTACCAGAAGGGGCTGGAGACACAGCCCTGCGGCGCTCCTATGCTGATGGTCAGTGGGGAGGATGTGCAGTTGTCCACTTTACTCTCGTAACGGGACAAGCCCGTACTCTCGTAACGGGACAAGCCCGTCTTTTATTGTCACACGAACACCACAATACATGCATGCGGCCACAACACACTCATGCTGATGGTGGCCGGTGAAAAGTGTCCTCTGCATTTAACCCATCCAGGCATGTCCTTTCCTCCGGGGGGCAGGCCAGGAGCAGTGGTCGCTTTCTCGTACAGCGCCCGGGGACCGACTTCGGATGTTGTCGTCACTGGTCGGATGACGATGACGATCTGATGCATGTTTTTAGTGGGGGGGTTATATACGGAGGAACCCCCTGGGGGAGCACGGGGAGAACATGCAAACTCCACACAGAGAGAAAGGCCCTTACGACGAGATACCCCACCTGGGCAGTAGGCACTGAAGATATGGGGGGGGAACACAACCACAGCGCCCACAGTGTCCCAGGCGAGAATCGAACTCAGGACCTTCTGACTGTGAGGCGACAGCTCTACCACTGAGCCACCGTGCCCCCTGGTGGCACTCTGTCAGAAAGTCCTCGATCCAGTCACTCTGTGTTCAGGCCCAGATCATTGAGCTTGCTGACCAACCTGGAGGGCACTATGGTGTTGAACGCTGAGCTGTAGTCCACGAACAGCATTCTCACATAGGTGTCCCTCCCATCCAGGTGGGAGAGGGCGGTGTGGAGCACGTGGGCGATGGCATCTGCTGTGCTCCTGTTGGGGCGGTATGCAAATTGTAGGCGGTCCTGGTAGAGGGGGAGTGTGGGGCGGATGTGTGATATGACCAGCTTCTCTAGGCACTTGCTGGCTATGCGTGTGAGGGCTACACAACTTTAAGTTCCACAAAATTAATTAAATTTGTCCATCGCTGTATCTACCATGATAGGATACGCCATGCATGTAACATTCATACACTGTGCACTGCACGCTATTTTTGACATTTGCCGTATTCACTCCACGCTTATTTAACACTGCAAAACCGTGTTATTTGTACTACTTTTTAAGAGATTGGGCTGTATACGTTAGTGTTCTTTCTCGCCATTCCAGCTCTATGGCATTCATCATGCAAGACAATTGTATATTCACAATAATAATAATAATAATTAATTTGATGAATGTGCTTTGTGTGTGGCATTGAATATGGATGCACACTTGCTTAGTGGTATCTACTGTCAACATCTGTCTTTATTTACATACGGTATATTTACATATATATATTATCCTGAAGACATCTTTTGTCTGATCTTAAACACACACCCCTCCCCCTCTGATCTTAAACACACAACCCTCCCCCTCCTCCACTCTAATCTAATCTGATTTCTCTGTAGGCTACACACAGTGAGCCATCCTCCTCTGGTCACTGGTGGTTGGAAGGGAGCCACATGGTGGCAGTGTCCACAAATACTGTCCGAGCAGCAGCAGCTGAGGTGGACAGGCCGTCCTCGATGTCCACAAGGTAACAGCTTTTCCCAATCCCGAGGGCACTGTTTAAAGGTATACGAAAATTTTCACCAGCTCGCTGTCTTCTGGCTGATTAAGTCTCAGTCGGGTCAAGTGTAAGATTATCCTCGCCAGCCAGAATTCAAATGGGGGCTTCTAGAAAATGCAGATGGCAGCCAAATTGAGGCACTTGGCAATTACCCCAAATGTTTAAATTCCTTCCCTTGTTATGTATGACTCACCATGACTCTTCCAACAAACATCACTGAGCGGAGTGGCTAACTGTTGTCCCATGGCTATAATGCATGTGACAGTTCTCTTTTTGAGTAAGATCTAATTGTCATCTGATGGATCACATTACTAATTTGAAACACGGCACATTAGCCCACACTGGTTCCATTTAGTCATTTTTTATCACATTTTAGTTTCCATGAACATACGATCATAGTATGCAAAAGTAACTAGGGGAAAGGTCAACGCTCAGAATATGTGATAATGAGTAATGATGATTGCTTGACTGAGGAACAGACGCCAAAAATATATTTATTGACTGACTGCGAGGATAATCGGCTGTTTTAATGTTCTGTTTGTTAAAGCAATAAAGCAACGTCCTTCCTGACAGGTGCTGTGCATGCTACCTGAGCAGCCAGGGAAACTCCGCTGCTCCAACGGATGGGAAGAAGAGAACTCTTTATTAGTGCTGTTGACATGAACTAGCCTCATCTTATCATTAGATCTCACCTGCCCAAACCTCAGCCCCCTCGCCTCACCTGCCCAAACCTCAGCCCCCTCGCTCTGCTCCTCTCTGGCCTGAGACACTCTGCCCCCTCACTCTGCTCCTCTCTGGCCTGAGACACTCTGCCCCCTCGCTCTGCACCTCTCTGGCCTGAGACACTCTGCCCCCTCACTCTGCTCCTCTCTGGCCTGAGACACTCTGCCCCCTCGCTCTGCTCCTCTCTGGCCTGAGACACTCTGCCCCCTCACTCTGCACCTCTCTGGCCTGAGACACTCTGCTCCCTCGCTCTGCTCCTCTCTGGCCTGAGACACTCTGCCCCCTCGCTCTGCTCCTCTCTGGCCTGAGACACTCTGCCCCCTCGCTCTGCTCCTCTCTGGCCTGAGACACTCTGCCCCCTCGCTCTGCTCCTCTCATGGCCTGAGACACTCTACCCCCTCGCTCTGCACCTCTCATGGCCTGGGACACTCTGCCCCCTTACTCTGCTCCTCTCTGGCCTGAGACACTCTGCCCCCTCGCTCTGCTCCTCTCTGGCCTGAGACACTCTGCTCCCTCGCTCTGCACCTCTCATGGCCTGAGACACTCTGCCCCCTCGCTCTGCACCTCTCATGGCCTGAGACACTCTGCCCCCTCGCTCTGCTCCTCTCTGGCCTGAGACACTCTGCCCCCTCGCTCTGCTCCTCTCTGGCCTGAGACACTCTGCCCCCTCGCTCTGCTCCTCTCTGGCCTGAGACATTCTGCCCCCTCGCTCTGCACCTCTCATGGCCTGAGACACTCTGCCCCCTCGCTCTGCACCTCTCATGGCCTGAGACACTCTGCCCCCTCGCTCTGCTCCTCTCTGGCCTGAGACACTCTGCCCCCTCGCTCTGCTCCTCTCTGGCCTGAGACACTCTGCCCCCTCGCTCTGCTCCTCTCTGGCCTGAGACACTCTGCCCCCTCGCTCTGCTCCTCTCTGGCCTGAGACACTCTGCCCCCTCGCTCTGCACCTCTCATGGCCTGAGACACTCTACCCCCTCGCTCTGCTCCTCTCTGGCCTGACACTCTGCCCCCTCGCTCTGCTCCTCTCTGGCCTGAGACACTCTGCCCCCTCGCTCTGCTCCTCTCTGGCCTGAGACACTCTGCCCCCTCGCTCTGCACCTCTCATGGCCTGAGACACTCTGCCCCCTCGCTCTGCTCCTCTCTGGCCTGAGACACTCTGCCCCCTCGCTCTGCACCTCTCATGGCCTGAGACACTCTGCCCCCTCGCTCTGCACCTCTCATGGCCTGAGACACTCTGCCCCCTCGCTCTGCTCCTCTCTGGCCTGAGACACTCGGCCTGCACGCTCCCATTTCCTACCCGAGCTACAGAGCATCATTTTTGGGTGACTCACCACTGACCTAGCCTCGTTCTCCCAAGAGGAGATCCAAAGAAAAGAAAGGTTAACGTGAGGGTCGCTTTCACATTGAATGGCCTGGACAGGATCGATGATTGTCTCTGTCTAAGTAGGGCAAGTTGTGGATGTGCTTTTGGATAGGGCTCGAGTGTGTGAGTGTGTGCATTGGTGCATGTTTATGTGCGTTTATGCATGCGTGTGTGTGCGTGTGTGTGTGTGTGTCTGTGTGTGTGTAGAGAGAGAGAGAGACAGAGCCAGATAAGGTTTGGGCTGTGTGACTTCCCTCAACAAACATACCACAAGATTTGGTCATCTGAAGTGGCTCTAACAGTCATCACATTAGCTGGCTTTGCTGGGCAGAAAGGTGCTTTCCAGCTACATTACATTATAAGTCACTGGCCATTGACTAAGCAGCAACACTACACCTCTGTGTCTGTGTGGACTGCCGGCTCCGTATGACAGATGTTTGTTTAGATGTTGACCACCCGGCTTGTTGTCCCGGTGCAGAGTGACGCAGGTATTGCACAACATTTTCCTTGGTTATGACTTTGTGACATCACCAGCTCCTCTTAGCGCTCGCCGTTTCCCAGTTGCCCTGACGCGCAACGCGCTCGCCAACGATTGCACTGTTGTGTGTAAACACCGCAAACAACTCAAAAGAGCACACAAGCACACAGGACAGCGCGTGCACATGCTAACACACACACACACACAGACACACACACACATACAAACACACATACAAACACACACACCGATACCGCCTCAGACCCTGCTGTGTCCACCGAGGCACCTGTCGCATGTGACGTCATATATGACTCAGGTGAATGCGTGTGTGTGTGTGCCTTTGGGTGCGTGTACAGGCTCATACTGGCTGTGGGATGTTTGCATAATCAGCACAGCAGCACACCTTGGTCACAAGGTAAACTTTCCACTGTGCTGAGAGAAAAAGACGTCTGCTTCTCACTGGAGCAGTTAGGGAATGGCCTACATTTACACACGAGATTGATGGCAGCTAATGTGTGGCAGAAATGAGTGTGAGCGACTTATCGACACACACACACAGCGGAAAACACATCTTATCTGCAATAACAAACTCTACAAAGTCGTTTTACGCTATTATACATGGGTTATAGGTTCTTCTGAGGCAGAAAAGCGGACTACACTTAACATGAAAAGGGGGAAACGTTTATTTTACTTTCAAAAGGTCTCAACGTCATGACGCAATAGGCTGACTGTGTTTGCGGAAACATGCTGCACTGGGGTCGCCATAGAAATAACAGTGTATTTCTGCTCCTGCATTTCAGCTAATTCTCTAAATGAGAGTTGAACTGCAGTTCACCTCCAGCCCTGCGCAGCCAGGAGACATTAACAGCGGACCTGTTGTCAGCTGCAGCGACGCAACAGAGACCCATCTGTTCTGCTCTTACCGAACGGTCATCAGGCCCGTGGGCTAAGGCACCTAAAAATAGACATGGCGAATTAAACGCAAATGACTCAGATGCTCGATGAGTGAGATGAGTGACTTATCCCTCTTGAGTGCCCCGCTCCAGTTGGTCAGCGCTCTGCCTTTTAGCTAACACGCACGCACGGCGAGCACCGCGAGTCACTCCTTCCACTCCGCCCAAACCTTCGACTGTTAAGAGGAAGGAGGTCGGGTGGGGGGAGGGAGAGGAAGAGGGGTGGAGGAGAGAGGGGCTAAAATCAGTTGGTGGAGGAGAGGAAGCTCTGTCATATCCAGGAGGAAGTGTGAGTCAGTGCTCGTACATTCCTGGGGGCTGATTCAGCGCTGCACAGGAAGTGGGAAACGCTCGCTGCTGAGCTTTAACACCAGGGAGGGAAAGAACCTCGTCTGGAGCGGTGTAACTGTAAAAAGAGTCCCTCCCCCCCCTCCCCCCCCCCCCCCCCCCCCCCCCCCCCCCGGTGCAACACACACACATCTTGGCCGTTTGAGCAACATACGCGCACACATTTGCTTTGCACGAACACACGCGTGCACACAGTTCTTACCAGAAGAAGAGTCTCTATAAAAGCTCAGAGAGAAGGAGCTGTCACTCAAACAGCAAGACAGTAAGAAGAGAAGAGAAGAGAGGAGAGGTTTGGAGCTGTCAGGGAGGAGGAGGGCAAAGGGGAGCGCTTTGGGTCTTCCTCCGACTATCTTCCTCTTCTTCTTCGGTCCCCAGAAATCTTCCCTCTTCCTTCTCCCTCTCCAGTTCTCGGATTTCACAGTTCCAGCTATGGGAAGTTAACCCTTGCCTCTCCAGTTAACACCCTTTGGTTTTGGCTACATCCGAAAGTGGTGAGACGCCACAGAAGTGCTTGAGACGAGATTGCCACTCGTGACATCAGCTATAGAGAGTTTCCCCATGGTCTCATTTTGGTGGCAGCGCTGGAGGTTTGCCAGCTGGTTGCGGTGACCCAGATTTCAGGTGTAGGACAGCGGTGGTGACATCAGGGTACCTGGGCTGGGGTGGGTGGGTGGGAGTGTGGGCGATCTGTAAAGGATGCCCTCCCCAGTCTATAAACACCAGCCCATGGTCGGTTTGTCCCACCCAGACTGTCTGTCTCATGGTCACTGACTCTGTCCTCATGATAAAACACCAGCTTATCACCAGTTTCCATTCAGCTTCTTAGCGCTTACGTAACATCAACCCAGGGAGGAAGTGCTGTCTACTGTGAATGGACAAATGTATGTGTGTGCGGATGCGTGTGTGCGGATGCGTGTGTGTGTTTGTGTGAGTGTGTGTAGGTGGCTAGGTGTGTGTGGTGGTGGAAGAGCCAGAAAGAGAGAAGTAGACAGACGCGTGGAGTGGAACAGGTTTCCACATGAGAGTAAACCCACCAAGCATCTACGACAGTGGAAAAACTGCACTCAGCTGATTAGTGCGCAGACACACACACACACACACACACACACACACACACACACACACACACACACACACACACACACACACACACACACACACACTCTCTTACTCTCAACTCTCTCCCATAGTCTCTCGCACTTACACATCACTCTCACACTGTGTCTCTGTCTCACACAAAACCATGTTGTATTGTATGGTTGTTGCTAGGAGACCAACTAATTCCAAACCTCTTGAAACAGAGGGACTTACTCCTCATTTCTAAGCTGGTATGGAGGCAGAGAAAGGGAGAGTGAAGGCGAGCGGACAGGAGGGACGGGGGAGGCATCAAGAAAGCAACTCTCCCACGCAGAGAAGTTTTCACTCTCAGCAGAAACAAGTCCAGACGCTCATCAGTCTCCATGTACTGTATGTGCAGCATTCATGACTGAAAGGGATTTAGAGTGGAGGATGCCACACATCCAAGATCAAACTCTTCATACAGTAAAGTGGCTATTCCCCTCCTCACGTTGGTGAAATACATCTTTGCATTTCAAAGGAGGAATACGAGAGAGTGACAGCTCTGGCCAAAAAGACTTTTAGGATTGAAATAAGAAAATTCAATTGTATTCTATTATATATTGGAAGCAATTCCTTATAGGATCATTTTGGGCAACTCTTAGTCTCACTGTAGGCTACAGTCCAATAGCAACCTAAAGGATTGCGTCTCATATACAGTTGGATTCAATCTGATTATCCTATTGGATACCTATATGGCTTTTATAGAGGAAGAGGAGGTGTAATCTCAAAATGGTTTAAAAACTCTGTCAAAGTCAGGCATGGAACAGGGGTTATTCCCATTTACAAAGAATCACTGCTCTTCAAAAGTGAGTGAAACAGTAGAGCAGTGATTTAAAACCAGTATACTCTCTAAAAATGCTTAGTTGAAAATATCGTTGGTAGTTTATGAATTAGCCGCTGAGTAAATATAGAGGACTAGATTATCAGGCTGCCTCCAAATCTAGTATGCCAGGACTCGGGACTGGTATTGTGTTGTGTGTGTGTGAGGTATCGTAGGTGGCGCTATGCCGAATTGTGCTGAATTCGGCACTGAACTCTGTCAGGCCCCCCTAAATGCACTCCCCAAGGTTGAAGTCGATCCAACGAATGGTTCTCGAGGTAAACCACTTTTTGTGTTACCAGTAGGTGGCGCTATGCCAAAATAGCACAAAATTCAGCACTGCAATCCGTCAGTTCCCCCTAACCGCATTCCCCAAGTTTGAAGTCGATCGTACAAACGGTTCTCGAGATAAACCACTTTTTGTGTTTGCTAGTAGGTAGCGCTATGCCAAATAGCACAAAATTCGCCACTGAACTCCGTCAGGTCCCCCTAAGCGTACTCCCAGATTTTGAAGTCGATCCGATAAATTGTTCTTAAAATAAAGCACTTTTTGTGGTTGCCAGTAGGTGGCGCTATGCTGAATAGCACGAAAGTGACATCGGGTCGCACAATGTGAAGCAAATCGTGGCTTACCCCTCCTACCCGCCCACCTAGGCAATTTTATTATAGGATAACACTTTGGGTTGTTCATTTTACCCAAAGGCTTCACTACATTATGGAGTAAATGTAATATCGTAATTGGGTTATTATTATTTCTATGTCCCTTATAAAAAGGTAACTAAATCAGTGGTTCTCATCCAAGTGCTATCAAGGATACACTACAGCAGCTGACTTCACTCATCAGTTCCATCTCTCTGGTTGAAGGTGTACACAAGTTCATGACTCAGCTGCTTGGTTTGGTTGGATGAAGATCTGCAGACTGTTGAACCTCTGACAACCACTGAAAGTATACATAAAAGCAGTTGTTCAACATTCACATTCACATCAGCTGTAATGATTCATTATTAAACAAAACTGTCCAACAATAACAGCAAAGTCTTGGCGCTCGTCTCCCAGGAACAGAACACAGGACTAGGGACTAGATAACTAATAACCAAAAGAGAAAGATGATCAGTTTGAGTGAAAAAATATATTTATAAATGGTCCTGAGAAGTGAACTTGATAGTTGTACATGGGCATATCATGTACCAGTCACTGCATAACATGCAGGGGTGAATTAGGGTAAAACTGCATTTAATGGAGAGTGAACTGTATATTTTGAAAATGATAAAACATTATGGGCAAGAAAATTAACTGAATCTCAATATACTTTTGGGGTTAAACTAACTACTTTTAAATTAATTGAATTAATTTATACAAATATATAGAGACCATCTTGCGATGGGATCACACCAGCCTGCAACTTAAAATGAATGTGGGCCAGGGGCGTAAAGTGGTGGTGGTGGTGGGGTGGCTACTTCCAGCCCCCTTGCTTGGACTAGACCCATCTTTGAACTTCATTGTGATCTCAACTACACACACGTGTAAAGTTTCGTGACTGCATCTTGCACAGTTGTGATGCTATCGCCCTGACAAAATCCGACAAGAGATAGACAAGTACTCAAAACGGCTTCTCTCTTAGTTCTCTACAAGCTAGCTACAATAGGTCTCCAGGACCACATTTTGCCTTGATGATGACACGCATGGGCACGGGCACGCACACACACACACACACACACACACACACACACACACACACACACACACACACACACACACACACACAAAAGCTGTGAACACACACACACACACACACACGATGAAAACAATACCAGCCACATGCTGTTGTGACAGTGTGTGGTTGATGGCAAAATATGAAATGCCTTTTGAATCACATAAACTGCCCCAAGCAGTGTGCTCTGCCTTACTTGCCTTTCCAGCTCGGACATTACCAGGTATCAATGTCTTTCCCTTTCCAGTCTGCGTAGGTCCCTCAAATTCTCCTCCAGCTTCTCATGGAACCCAGCAGCCCAGGATAACAGGCTTCATGACAATATGTGTTGTGAACCAACACTTGTAGGCGGGGCCACATTTGATTTTCTCATGCACTTCCTTACACATAATTCAAATGTTACAACTAAGCTGCAGAATAACCAATTAGTGGCAAATGTGGGAGACAGACGAACCCTGCAAAGTCTATAATCAATTTCTCATAAATGAAGCCTCCCGTTAGTTCATTTGAGACACGGAAGTAGGTTCATTCACCAATCTCACAGCCATCCTCCCAATAAGGCGGTCCATATACGGCTCCTCTCACTCTGATCTTTGCTCCACCTATGCTGCTTCACACCGCTGCTGCTGCCAATTGTTTTGCCTCCACCATGCCAGCCTCCACCTTTCCAGCTCAGAGTCTGCATGGCTCAAAGGCTAAACATGTATTCTATCTCAAGAGCCTGCATGGCTCAAAAAGTTGTATTCCATGTCTTGCTTAGGCTCCCTCTGTTACTCACTACTGGCTTTAAATTAATCTGGAATCTTGTATCCCCATGGGGGATTTGGCTGCACTCCCTGTTCGGCGTAACATGTTGCTGCTGGGCCGAATCAGGCAGGAGCATCTTGTGTAAAGAGCGGAGCCTTCAACGCCAAACATAACTGTATTTCCATTTATGCAATAAATGGTTAAATCTATGACGAGTGTTCTTGAATGAGCAACACTAATTGCAAAGGAAGTTAATTTGATTCCCAGCTCTTATTAGGAAAATGGTTTTCAGAGATAAACATTCCTTTGGCGGGAAATCACATTATGTATATAAAGTAGACTAGATTAGTATTGAGCACATACAAATAACGTAACACAATCAACAATGGAAAGTACGGCGGCCCAGATGGCTCGAATGAACTGCATTATCCAAAATGCTTTACAAATTTGGAAAACATAAGCGCGCAGCCTCTCCTCTCTCTTCCCAGAGGGTTTTCATAGTCCACTTCACCGGCTGATTACAACTTGTCTCACCTGTGTGTTACTCCAGAGTTCACTGGCTGATTCAAACTCTGCTCACCTGTGTGCTGCTCCACTCTGGAGCTCTCCATGGTGCTGAACCTGTGTTGGGGCATTTTGGCCACTAATTAGCCATTTTTGCCCATTTAGTCGGCCCTAGTGGTCTCGCAGTGCCAGCTGTAGATGATCTACCTATCTACCTCCATCACTGGAAGCTTAGTCGGCCCAAATGACCTCATTCAAAAATCCGGCTCCATTAGATCACCCGCAGGTGTGCTCTTTACACTTCCTCAAAGATTCAGCCGATCGCAGGTAAAATGGCATAGCTGTGGCCGAACACAATTCTGCTCACTCGCTCACACATGCACGCGCGCGCACACACACACACACACACTTTGGATTCTTATTATATGATGATGATTATAGGCAGTGGTGTAATTTTACAAAGTAATAACACTTAAGTACAGTAGGCTACTTAAGTATCCTTTACTTGAGTATTTATATTTCTGTCAACTTTCACATTTACTTCACTACATTTCCCAAATAAAATGTATACTTTTACTCCACTACATTTCCCCTATGCATCTTAGTTACAAAGTAAAGAACTGTGGTACCCTGCAAGTAAGTGTAAACATCTACTTTATAGAATAAAGTTGAAGTATGTTGTATGTGTGTATGTATGTATGTATGTATGTATGTCTTTTATACATGCCCACACTGTAGGTCGGAGTTAGTCTCTTAAAACAGACTGTCTCATCTACATCCGGCGAATGCAGCTAAATAGTCTGTACGTTACACCCCCAGAACATGCACAAGGAAGTTGGGAAAAAAAACCTTTAGACTGGAAGGAAGTTAGACAAAATCCGACCAATCACGACACGTGTGTCCACGAAAAAAAATTCTGATTGGACTAATGAGCGGAAGACCCGCCTTAAAAAAATTCGTATTGGACTAATAAGCAGAAGACCCGCCTTTCTGCTTCCCATTCTGGTTGGCGCATGCTTCTCCCCCAAGAATTACAGACGGTATGGCGGAAGCATTTGAAAATTGCGGAAGCCAACTCGTCTGTTCTAAGAGACTAGGTCGGAGTCATCTGAAATTTTGCATGGGGGCGGTTATGATATGGAGAAGGTCACGAGCACGTCATCAAGTCCTGGAACCACCTGGAAAATCCTGGAAACCACCTCACGCCCACCCAGGTCGGATTGGGCTGAAATTTTGCATGGCAGGGGGTTATGATCTGGGGAAGGTAATGGGCAGGTTGTAAAGTCCTCTGGAACCACCTGGAAAGTCCTGGGAAACACCTCACACCCACACCCCAGGTCGGATTGGGCTGAAAATCTCCATGGTGGGTGTTCTGATACGGGGAAGGTTATGGGCTAAAGTGACCAGACATCCCCGATTTCCCGGGACAGTCCCTGTTTTTGGTGACCTGTCCCAGCTGGAGCTGTTCCCGAACATGTCCCTGATTTTCTACTCATCCGTGGCCGTGAATACTGTCTTTCAGAGGGTCTAACGGGCTAATGTTTTAAAGCTGTAATGCTTTAAAAATGTGATACTTATAGCATATGAAACTAGAAGACAGGCATCCATTGGGCTCAACCATGTGATGCTAGCTTGACCTCTAGTATCACAGCCTCAGGAAACTTTGCAACCACAAATTAGAAACCATATGGCATTCAGGAGATCTATTGGCTTTCCTAGGTGTATGAGCCAAAAGTGAGGAAAATGTATCATTTGTTAAGTTAATGTTACTGTGAATTACCCCACTTGCCGGCTGGCAGGCAGGGGGAGTGGCCTAGGGCACACAGTCTTTGATCATGCTGAAGATCATGGTTTCTTCCTTTGTTCATGCCAATTAAGGGGTTTCAGTTTGTTTCAAGTAGCCTATTTAAGTTATGTATTGACTATGGAAGAATGGAGCTGTAGGCTAAAAGAAAAAATAAATAGACTGTACTTTTGACAAGAAAACAACCTTCCGAGATTTGATCTTTTGTGTGAGTCTGGATTATTGCCAGTCACTGCCCACTGTGGCTATTGAAGGAACTTTTGAATTAAGGACAAGAAGCCACTACAACTAACTAGGTATTATTGACAACAAAGGGGTTTCTGAGCCATTTCCACAACCAAAGTGCTCGCCATGCACCCAATCGCCCAAAAATGCAACTGTTACAGAAATCTCTAAATGTCAAAGGTTTTGGATACCAATTCACAGCATGATTTTTCCTATGGTGTTCATCCTCCTGCACCATTTATTACAGTAAATGGCCAAAAATATATGAAACCGCCGCCGGAATGGAATCCCCCCCCCCTTTTTTTATTTCATTGATAATAACATTGCGTATTTTAATGATATATTGACTGCCACCGAATTTCATTTCAGAAATCTGGTCACCTTATCATGGGCAGGTACTTCCTGGAACCGCCAGTAAACTAAAGTGCTGCGTACCACCTTAAACCCACACCCCAGGTCGGATTGGGATGAAAATGTGCATGGCGGTGGGTTAACCTGGGACAACTACGCCACCTGTTGTTGTAAAATGGTACCTGTTGAGTAGTAATGGCAGAGTAGTAATGGCAAAGCATTCTGGGTAATCCTCAAAGCAAATGGAGGATTTCCAAAGGCAAGGTCTGAATGCTGTGGACAAAACAATGTTTAGCTAGTAGCTAACTTGAAATGGACTTAAAAGTTGAGCTCGCTTTATTGGGTTGAATATTAATGGTCTTAGATTAATTTCGCCATGTTTTGTTAAGTTAACCATTCGTTTACATGTGTTTTGTCGTCAGTAGAAATATCTCCAATAGCTAGTTAACATGAACTTGAATGCCGTCTTTCCAGCCAGAGCATTTATGCTGTTTGTGTCCACCAGATTCTACCTTATGTCTTTTGTCATAAATGCAGGTACGTTACAGTGTAGTGTATGAACAGGCAGATGAGGCATTTTCTATTCTTACTTGTTTTCTAAGTTACATAATCGGTTTTATGCAGGGTTCCCATGAAATGGGAATGAAATGACGGTCATGAAATTCCTGGAAAAAGTATGGAATTTTGAAAAACTGTTTTCCAGAACTGGAAAGGGTTTGGAATCAAAAAACAGTGTTTTGGCTATTGGTAAAAATATCTTTATAAAAATCCCCAAATATGTCTACAAAAAAAAATACCATACCAATACAATTACCGGTAAATAAGATAAGATGATAATAACAAACACATTAAGAAAAACAAGAGCATTCCCTATAATGTAGCCTATCTTCAAGAAGTACTCTGAACAACTATATGACCAAGAGTCCTGGAGCCTGTTCCATTTATCAGGAGTGTAAATGGAAAAAGCAGTCTAGTATTCACAGATGACAGATTGGCAAAGCCTGCGACCAAACAGACACATAGCAAACAGCGACAGATTAGTTCGATTTGTGTCCCGGCATAGCCGGGCTTCAAAACTGCTGCATAACCAGCCTGCTCTGCCTACTACAATGCGGTCCTGCCCTACTCTACCTGTGATAGTTGGGGTTAGGCATCCGGAGTGATGATTGGTTGTGTGTAGGCATGAGGGTATGGCGATTGATTAGCTTAGGGTAAAATATCAGGGTAAGCCAATCGGCAGAGTAGGGCAGGACATATGTGCCTCCTGGGGGGAAATCCCCCCAGAATTAGGATATTGGGCTATACTTTTTTCTGCACTTGTGAAGATAGTTATTTTTTCGCCATGGACATTCGGAAAAGGCTGCAAAAGAAAAAAGCTCCAGCATCAGTGAGCATCCACAAACAGTAACAGTGAGTTGACGACGACGAGCAGCAACAACACACCGGCGACGCGGTAAGAGGCTGGTTATTTCTTTCATTATTTACATTGTTGTTTGTGTCACCGGCTGAATGGTGTTATTGATACAAATTCCATTCTACACATAGATTCTACAACATCTATTGTCACGGTTCGTTAGGTGAGAGTAGGCAGTATCCCCTCAGATCAGATCAGATAATGTTTACTTATGTATTTCTGGCTGTCCTGATCATTGACTGATGTTTAATTGCCTGGCCGAAGTATGGACTATTGTTATAATTATGATTCTCAAGGCGACCTTTTGCCCTTGCTTCCTGTTGGACTACTTCCGGGGTGAGGACGACAGCGATAGCCGGAGCTAACTTCATGTTTATTTGTTTATTAAAAAGGATCGCCATTAGCTGCTGCGAAGACGACAGCTAGTCTTCCTGGGGTCCAAGCAGTTACACATTACATGACAAACAATAGTAAAATGCAATAAGCACAAAAGAAAATCACAGAAGGCTGAATAAAAAGTAATACAAATCAAGACAGACGATAGCATGGTCAGCTAGTCGTCTACAGGAGCTGACCTATAGCCCTAACGTTATAGGATCAGTACAACTCTCAACACACATTGAGAGCAAATTCAAAGTGATGTGACCAAGATCAATGTGTGATAGACATACATTTTTCAGTATTGCTATGGCGAGGCACTACTGAACTGGTGATGCCTGGATCGGCTCTCGCATCTCGAAGACGACAGTGCTGTTTCAGGGTCGGGATGGACTAAGCTGCTAGCCGGAGAAAGAGTGACTACAAGACGCAGCCTGACATCCTGCGCGAAGGGCCAGGTAATTCAAACTAAGTTCACTGACCAACAGCCTAACCTCCTTGTAACCTTTTGATCACATTCATGTTGCGGTGTTGGTGGAATGCTAAAATAGCCCTAGACACGAGTTTGAGAAGTTCGGAAGCGACACCCGACACTATGGAGGAAATGAATGGGGAACTCTCTTCCGGGGCTGGAAACGTCACAGAAAGTCTTTGTCTTTGTCTTTATTTAAGATCCCCATTAGCTACAGCAGAGCTGCAGCTATTCTTCCTGGGGTCAAACAACTTGCATAGTTTCAAGACAAACAATTTGCATAGTTTCAATCACAGTTTGCAAGTCACGTGACTGTTGAGCTCTATGACGCATGGCTGCATCTTATGCTGCCTTCAAGTGGGCTCGTGTTTACCATGAATACGTGACTGGAAGTCGTGTACACAACATGCTTGGCATTCAAGTGGTCACCTCGTGAACATGCGCAGTTGACTAGAAGCCACCGAGGGTAACAATTTAGCTACCGCTAGCTAGTGAGCGGCTAACTACACCATATGAGGGGGGGGGGGGGCTTTTAATAATAATAATAATAATAATACATAAGTTTTATATAGCGCTTTTCTGGGGAACTCAAAGACGCTTTACAATACATAGAAAAGTAATACAATAAACAAAACTAAATAACAAGAACGAAAACAAATACAAGTCAATAGATTGCAGAGATGGAATGGTGGTTAGAGGTAGAAGTCAGATATTGTAGGCTGTTTTGAAGAGGTGGGATTTGAGTTGGGTTTTGAAGGAGGTGAGTGAGTCCGAGTTTCTGATATTGAGGGGCAGAGAGTTCCAGAGGGTTGGGGCAGCGATGGCAAAGGCTCTGTCCCCCGTGGTGCGGTGCTTGGTTTTGGTGATGGGGGTTAGGAGGTTGGCATCAGCAGAGCGGAGACGGCGGGTGGGGTAGTGGCGCTGGAGGAGATCTGTTAGGTAAGAGGGGGCCAGATTATTGAGGGCTTTTAAGTGGATTTATGTCGTATTCACGCACGGCAAACACGAGCTCCACTTGAAGGCAACATGACCTACGAGAGATGCAGGAGCAGAAGGATGGGGTCTTGAAAGCATATCAAAGCATCACATGTCTATCCAACAAGTGTTTACGGCAACAGCACTCACAACGGAGCGTGGACGATGAAAAGGCTTTCCTTTCACACATTTCTTGTGCCTTTCATCCAATGCTTTTAAGAGCCCAGCCTTCTGCTCCTCCACCTGAATGAATGCAGCCAGGCAGCGCCGTCATTTGGCCTCGCTCAGTGTTGCCAACTCTTTTCCAAGGTAAGCAGCTATTGGCTGCTCGGAAAGTCAGCAGATGACATCATATGCTAATTTGCATATCAATAATGCTGCAGTGCATGATGCCATGGCATAGCCCGTTTTAATATTAAGTGCTGACTCCGCCTACTCGGGCCAGATTCACATACATCGATCATTAACAATGACAGGTCAACCCATCCTCAATCGCTGCTCTCAGGCAGCGGAGGGGAGCTGCACTGTGTGTGGGACAGGCAGAGAGAAAGAGAGAGAGAGCAAACCGGCATCAGCCATACCAATTTATTGCCAAATTCAACGCATAACGTTGCTTCCCATGGTCAGAAAAGTCACCAGATTTGTTGCTAGTCGCCTTTGAGAAATAGACTCATGAGGGGGGTCTGAAAAGTATAATGTAGCGACAAAGTCGCCAAGTTGGCAACACTGCTTCCGCCGTCTGGGGCCAACCGAGACACTAATCAAGCAAATGAATTGCACAAAACCACTCAACACTTACAAAACAAGACATCAACATGACCCAACAGCTTTAACCAGGCGATTGTGTTGATAAAGTAATCCAGCACTTTGTAGGGTCTATGAGGAATCAGGGCCTGCCTGAAGCTGTGCTCTGGGGCAACTTCATTTCTCCCACTGGAGTAAAGTATACTGGTATGTAGGGCCAACAAGGCTGCTTATGTGTCATCCATGGTGGCAGGCAGTCAGGTGCTTAGTAATGTGATTACCTGGGTAAATGGGGGCCCTGGCAGTCCTCAACACACACACGCACACACACACACACGCACACAGACACAGACACACACACACACACACACACACACACACACACACACACACACACATGCACACGCTGGCCCTGACCCAACAAGCAGAGCAGAGAATCACGTCCAGCATTTCATCACGTCAGTATTTCATAATGCGGTCCCCTCCGTGGGGTCCATCCCTGACACCGGCTGGTCTTCACATGTTGCATGATGTCAGCTGCCTGTCTGTGTGTCTATCTGTCAGGGGACATGTTGCATGAGGTCAGCTGCCTGTCTGTCTGTCTATGGGACAGCTAGGGGACATGTTGTGTTTTGCCTCGTCAGGGTTTCCCCCGGATAGACCTCAGCAGGATGGAATCCAACCAGAATGCCAATCTCATGCTAGTGTCAGTCTCTCCCTCTGCAGAGCTGTGTGTGTGTGTGTGTGTGTGTGTGTGTGTGTGTGTGTGTGTGTGTGTGTGTGTGTGTGTGTGTGTGTGTGTGTGTGTGTGTGTGTGTGTGTGTGTGTGTTGAGCTGAATTTAGGAGCTGATGTGAGAGACCAGATATAGAGCCCCGCGACCTCATACCACAATAATAAACGTAGAATGGTGGTGGCCGACACTTCACCTTTGACCCCCTCTGGCGACAGAAATACCCGGGGGTCACCTGGTGCGGTCGTACGTCTCCCCGTGTGTCACCTGCATGACGAAGGCAGGGGCCAATGAAGAGGCTGGTATTTTTAGGAGGGTATATCAGCGAGCCAAGGTTGACACAGTCATCAGCACGCATGACTGGCTTATTCCATTCAGGCTGTAGAGGCAGCAGAGAGAGAGAGAGTGTGGGTGGGGGGGTCTACAGTGCACAGTCTAAACTTGACGACCTGTATTATGTTCAATCTGAAACAACTCCTATACAAATAGGAAAATGGAAAAATATGGTACGTTTCTCCCTTCCTCCATATCTCTCCCGACCCCTCTCTCTCCCTCTTAGCTCGCCCTTCACACTGATCACTCCTGATCTTTCTGTCTGAAAAATGCCATTTTAGTGTCAGAATATTCAGAAGATATGTGGCTTCAGAGAATGGGCCGAATATTTCCTGTAATGAATATGGGGGCGAAGGGATCTGTCATAATCTGAGATCACGTTGACTTTTCCCATTGACTCCAATAGACTCAGAGCTGCCGAAAATCTCTTAGTGTCCGTGGAAAGCCATGAGCAAAACCCGCGTGCCAAAATGACAGGAAGTGAGTTGAAGTTAGGCCGTCTTGCTTGAAATCCCATCGTCTTTGGTGTTGTACGCTCTACTTTTTGTGCAGATGAAATGCACCCTCTGTTTACGTTTTATGCGTTTTACACACTGTTCGACTTCTGGGTCAAAGCCTGGCACGGGAACTTTAGCGCATGCACTGATCACCTCGTCCAGTTCAGTCCGACTGGCCTGTATATAGGCATGCAGGAGTAAATCGACTCCCAATCGCATTATCTGGGTGTGTTAGTCGGACTTTTATAACTTCGATTTCAGTCAAGCTAACATGTTTACCTGCATTTCAAAAGTCCGGTTTTAGGCGGACTAACGCAATAATTTGATTTTTTTTTTAAGTGTCATGTAAATGTACTGAGTGACTCGACTACAACACTGCTTAGTTACTGATACAATATTCTGTGGTTAAATAACAGGGGATTATGGACACCACCGGCAGGGTTGAACTGGAAGTGAATATTCACAGCGCCGTATGTACATTCAACCCACTGTCATGCGCAGACTCTCTCAGTGATGAAGTGCCACTGTTCTGGACATGTTGACTTCCTCAGAAAAGAGGAAATGCAGGAGAAAGATGCTATGCATGAACACAGTGTTCTAGTCATGTGAATGGCAGTTTGCCGGCTCCAGAAATCTTTGATCACAGTCATGAGTTTCCAGAATGATGCCCAAAATGACTATGTAAAGAAGGTTGTGAAATGCGGATGTTGTGGTTTGAAAAACTGTCCTCCAACTAGGGATGTTCATTTTGAAAAAATTCCATAATCGAAAATCGGGAAAATTAACGATCAATTATCGATTATCGATCATATATATATATATATCCTTTTTTTTTTACAAAATGAATGCCTATGGCAGAAAATACGAAAGACAACGTGTTCTCCTCAATGAACTCTTTATTTCAATGTGTCTCCTCTCCAACACTCTGCTGTCCCCGGCGCATGCCGGTGTGAATTCCCCATGTTTAAAACAGTTTTGTTGGCACAAAGGCCCGTGCCCAGCCAGAAAACTAGAGACTATATGAAGCTCCACCTCACGTTAGTCGGCTGTGCAATGGAGTGGGGCGAGGAGGAACGAATTCCACCCAAACCTAGTCCGCAAAAAAATAAAAAAATAAATAATAATAATAATAACAATAATCGATAAAAATTCCACATGATCGATTCCATTCCTTAACAATCAATTATCGATTTTCGATAACTGATGAACATCCCTACCTCCAACCAGATGATCTTTGTTCAAGCCCCTGTGTTGGCAGGCATCTACCCTGCTGAAGTGTCCTTGAGCAAGATAGTGGGTGTTGTTCTGTACCTGACTGACGTCTCATGTCCCCGTGGAGTGGATGCAAGGGACCACTCAACCAGTATCACTTTATTATAAAAGAAAAAGACCAAATCTGGCATTATTGTCGAAAGATATCCAAAGTAAATATTATCATGTGTGTGCGAACATGATGGAAACTTGCGTGAGGATGAGTTGTAAAAGTATATTGCCTGTGTCCACTCCGCAGACTGATGGAGTTGAGTAAGGCTGTTTGAATGCCTGGTGGTAACACCTACGCAACTGGTGGTGCTGCAGAGTGGCCAAAACCTTCACACCAAACTCTGTGGGAGGTTCCACCTCTGCATGAGTCACTGGGTTTGGTCATTAAGATATAATGGCGAACATGCTCAGATCTGCCCTGCTTACCACCAGTTTGAGTTTTTGGTGAAGTGTGGTGAAACCACAGTTGGGACAGACAGAGTCTGTAAAGACTACAGTGAACTGCAGTAATAGTACTGGCATTTCCATTCCTAGATCTGGGATATCAAGTTCCAAGTGATGGTTAGTCATTGGTTTCAACTTAAGGTACGGTAATTCATGGTTTTACGTAAATTGACGTGATTCAGTGTGCGTCATGAACTACCAAATATGTTCAAGTGCAGCCTTTGTGGTGGTCGTCTATGTGTATGTACAATGTTATTTGGACATGGATGTGGTCAGCCATGTTTATATATCTGAGCTATTTTTTGTAGTGTGCAGCTTTGATACTTTGACTCTGCAGCAAAGACAGAGGTGGAATAAATTGATCAGGAATATCATCCCTCTAGAGGTACGTCGTTGCTGAGTTTAGAGGTCAGTCTTTAACAGAGTTGATCGGTTCATTACTCAGTGTGATTGGCAGAGAGCATTTGGAGCAGTTGGGAGGAGCTGCTTCCACCGATCCAAACTCAGGCAGGAATACCACGGCCAAATGCCAGTGCTGTGGATGCCCCGGAGTGTGGCCGTAACACCCCTTCTAGTTTGGCATGCGCTTTGTCCCCCACCAAAGGGGTGGGGGACAACCCCTTTGGTGGGTCGGGCTTCATCTGTCTGTCCGTTCGTTAGTTTGTTGTTTGTCACACTGTAACATTGACTTTGTGCCACTAGGGTGCAGCATTGACAGTGAATGGGACTGACCCAAGTTGGGGGACCATGTTTACTGCTTGTTTAAACTAGTTGTACCCTTCAAAGAAAGTTGCCGATTTCTTCATGTAAAACTAACTGGCACATCTGAAATCTTGATTTCCCCCCCGCTTTGAACTTTATACAGCCCCATATTTTAGCCAGTATTTTTTAACATTGACCCTGGCTTGATATGTTGGCTGATGAGCTTTTTAACTGACTGGTCACAACGCGTGAGAGTGAGTGGCATCCTATCCAATGTTCTCTTCTACTCCACCGGAACGCTCTTTTATTTATTTTATACACTAATTTCTGTTGTAGCTTTTATGTGACGCGCCATTTTATCAAGTTTGCAGACAACTCGTGTCATAGTCTCTCTTTTTAGTTCTGATCAGAGCCGTGTATATAGAAGAGTCGCGACATATCCATTCACTCCAATGGACCAGTTTTTTACTCTCAAGAGTTCCAGGAAGTAAGGTCCTGGATTAAGCAGCACTGTCGAGTTGCAGCAAAATGGACAGTTTGTGTTGGACTTTGAAAGTTGTTTTTTTCTTGAATCAAATTGTACATTATCAGCTTTATTTTAGCATGCAAAAGTAGCGCGAGACCCTTTCCTGGCTGTTCATTGGCTAATGAGTCACGCATTTTGGTCCTCCGCTGACGCCACTCTCTCTCTAGAGCAGGGGTGCCCAAATTCTTTCCCATGAAGGGCCAAAACTCAATCTGGGTGGAGGGCCGAGGGCCAAAAATAAACATGGAATTACATTAAAATGTATTGTGTTTTATAGAAAATTAACATTCTAAATCTAAAATAACATTTCAATATAATAATCTACTTTTTATCTGTTTGGTAATTGTAATAATTTGCAATTGGTTATATATATAAAAAAAACATCTGCATTTGTGGGGAGCTTAAACATTTAATCAGTAAACACCCAGTTAAAAACAGTTGTATTTTCCACCTTTGTAATCAAGAGAGAAATTTGACTTAATTCACAACTTGAAAAATCCTCAAGGTACTTTGAAAATGTTCAGAGGGAGGGGAACTGGTTGGAATAGCGTGAACCTCCCACGTGCTATGTCCTACCGGTGAAGCTTCCCCTGTCAGGTGAAAAGAAGCGGCTGGCTAACTGCCCATGTCTCGGAGGAAGCATGGAGCCAGTTTTGGCTCTCCCCAGATCGGCAGAGGGGGGAGTAGCAGCCAGGATAAATAAATAAATTAGCACTAATGGGGGATAAAAATGGGATAAAAAAATCCCCAAATCCGTGGCGGGCCAAAACGGGCCCAAATTGGTCAGCAGAATGGAAACATTTTCAGAAAACAACTGCACCAAAGATGTATCTATCCCAACTAATCTCTCGAGACAGACTTTCGACTTGCATCGAAAATCTGTCGGCAGGCTCCGTCAGAAGGGGTGTAACAGCGCTCGCATGCATGCTGCGCTTTACCTGATCAAAATGAAGTGAACGTGACCGGTGTGTAGTCAACACTTACCATTTTCAGCGTATAGCAAGTTGCTACTTGCTACTAGCAACAAGCTAGAGTTGTTATTGTTGTTTCATAGCGACAGATGGATTTGAGAGTGACACGCAGAGAGCAGAAAAGAAATGTATTAATGGTCAGAGCCGGTCGGTTGGAGCCAATGGCAGAGCATGCAGGGAGGGGAAAGGGATTTTCTTCTGCTGCCGACCGTGCCTCTTGAGTTCCTGTTGCACCACATTGAAATGGGGCTGCTGCCCCCAGAGGTTAGAGGGAAAAAAAAATGTTTTTTAACCGATGGGTTCCCAGATTGATCCCAACAGACAATCTTATCTTATCAAAACGGCACATATTTAATGAGGGGAGAGACAGAGCACATAGAGAAGTCCCACAGAGGCTGGATTTGATTTTTTTTGGCAACAGAATTCATAACTTTGTTTTAAAGACTTATGAGACATGTTTTATACAGTTAAAAATAGCATTATATTGGGAACTTTAAACAAACAAACAGAACAAAAGGTGAGGAGGGAGAGAGACTGAATGGTCTGAAGGTCTTCTTAAGCCCAAGGAGTGCACCAGGGCCCAGGTGCACCCATTCAGCATAACAACCCCAACATCAGGCTGTTGCAAAACAGGGGCAGGTTGAGGGTCGTCACAAAAGCTAAAAGTTTATCAAATGTCGGTTTAGTTAGTTAGTTAGTTTAGTCAGTTTAGGGGTCCTTGACGTGGAAAAGTTTGAGAACCACTACTGTATATCACACTGCAGCACTTAATTTTTTTATTAGGATATTTATTTTGTTGAGGAAAAAGGACTGAAAAAAATATTTTAATAACCATTGCTTTTTGGCCTTTGTGCCCTACATTTTGGCTGTGATGCCCCAATAAATGTGGATTTATCAAAGGCCAAAGTGGCCTTGCCCTAAACATGACTTAATTCCAGGCCTGCAAACTGAAGCCAGAAACGAAGTCCTCCAGCTCCTGTGGAGCCCAATGAGATTCAGTTTTATCACAGACTATGAAATCAAATGCGGAATGTAAAAAGTCGTTCCATGGTTTTTAATCCCTAAACCTGGCTTGTCATTTTACAATCCTGAAATAAGGAAAACCTGAATGAGACTCTGTGGTATTGAAAAGTACTTTGCTGGAATAAGTAGGATTTTAAAAGGAAATTGACCTCTAAAATATCAGTGCATAATGAGAAATGTTTCCTTGGCCAAACTCTCCTTGTATTAGATATATTAGACTGGTTTAATGTCAACAGTGACACTACGCAGCTCTCAGTACCACATGACTCATAACCTCAGAGGACGTGACTCAAGCACAGCGCAGGGACTGTTACAATAATGTGCAACTGTGAGGTTGTGAGTTCAAACCTCACACCAGGACCTCAACCTCAGTTACATTCACTTCAATGACAGTTAGTCTAAAGATCGGGCTTCCCAAACTTAAGAATGCCGGGGCCCA
This sequence comes from Poromitra crassiceps, assembly GCF_964638095.1. Classification (NCBI taxonomy): domain Eukaryota; kingdom Metazoa; phylum Chordata; class Actinopteri; order Beryciformes; family Melamphaidae; genus Poromitra; species Poromitra crassiceps. The sequence continues at coordinate 33,483,373 of NC_139627.1, read as the reverse complement.
CTTTGAAATGTGAACATCTTCCGGGGCCCACCCAACCCTTTCATCACAACTCTGATCAACACACCAGACTAAAGCTTCAAATACACTACAAGACTTTCCCTCCGATTTTACACAGGATTTCCAGTTGGGCTCAGTCTGTCTTTGTTGACTCTAGTCTGCAGTTGTTGTGGGCAGTTGTTGTGCCAGTGGGCAGCAAAATCATCTGTTAGTGTATTATGAGTACAGATTTCTAATCGTCAAGTGTAAACTCAACTGCCTCCCGACCAGAGTTGGGGTCCGTTACTCAAAAAGTAATGTATTACATATTACACATTACTTTCAAAAAAAGTAATGCCTTACTTTACTTGATTACTCCCTGGAGAAAGTAATTCGTTACACTACTCGTTACATTACTTTTGCGTTACTCCATAACATCGCCTGAGATGCATTGTCACATAATTTGCCAGTTAACAATACAACATTAAACCTTACATATGCCCATATATTAGCACAAATCTCTATCGTAATAAGGTAGGTTGCAAAACTTTTCCTGTCTGATGGTGGCTGTCCACCAGCTGTGCCTGCTGTATTTTGCTCAATATGTTTCTGAAAGATGGCGATTTCATTCTACTGTTGAAACTGGCAACATTTCCTCTACCATGTAGGAGGAGGTAACAAGCCTGTCCACCTCTGATTTTGATGTTACCTGGTGAAAAGCAAGCTTTTGCTGCTTGCTTGGGGTCGAGGCAGGCGACTCAGCTTGGCTCTGCAACCAGCTTTGTGTTAGCATGTTTCCACTGCAGATGCTTTGAGAGGTTTGATGTTGTACAGTAGCTAGCTGCTTCTGTCCAGGGCAACGTTTGCAGTGTCACATTCTTGTCTTCCGCGCAACAAAAAGTTGTTGTAGAAGACGGCGCTTTCAATTATTTTTGGCAGATTGCTGCCTGGTAGATTATTACGGAGCACACCGCACTGCGCCCACTTCACTATAAGATGTTATATTTGCGAGGGGTATTTACAGACCCCATCGCTGTGTGTGGGTTTCTCTTATGGTTTACGTTTACATTTCATTTCATTTTATTTTGACCAATATTCAGATATTCCAGAATTGCCTGTTGTGTTAAAATACATATTATTATTTCTATCTAACACTTTTTAGCCTGATTTAATTGTAAAACAGAGTGTAAAAAGTTATGCAAAGCCTTCTGGGAAATTTAACCTGTGGAAGAGGAAAGTGATACGGCAAATTAATAATAAATTAATTAATGCACAGGGGTTAAAGTTAGCCGCCTTTCGGACTCTTTCCGGATATGACGTCGTCTACCCTACAAGAGTCCCTTATCCGTACATAGACTTGCCTGCGACTCTCGCTCTCAAGCTGTCTAAATCAGCGATACGCACGTATTTACAAGTGTCACAGAAACATTTCAAAGCCACCTACTAGAGCAGAAGGGTTCATTGCTTCTCGACGGAGAGGTTTGAAAGCTCGATGCTGCTCATAATTGCCTCTTTTTATCCGAATTCTGGGTAGAGCTCCCAGCCATCACAGCGCTCAACAGCATCACTCTGGTCAAAAGCTTGGTAAAAAATATTGCACTTCCTACAGTACCATTCTCCAAACACACTGCAATTTTCTTTCCTTTTAGCTAGATTGAATCAAATTAGCCTGACATGGTTTGGAATTTTTTCTTCTTCAATTTTTTTTTACTTTAGAACACAAAGAACAAAATTGAACAAACTCAGACACAGGAAAAAAGCATACATCTTATATAAAAGGGAGTAAGTGGGTTCTGTCTGTCCGTTTGTTTCTCTGTTTAAATTTTTGTCCCACATTGGATGATGTCATCAGTGATGGTCACTCGAGCAATTGTGATTTCACTGATGACATGCGAAGTTGAGCAATTGAGTGAATGAGTGACGTCACTTGAGCACTCCATGATGTGATCAGTGATGATGGAGCAATTGTGATGTCATCAGTGATGCGAAATTGAGCGCAGCGGCCGAGCGAGCGACTAGGAATCGAGCGTGTGTAGCACGTGAGATTTCTAGCTATATTATTTGTGCTTGCTGTTCATGTCAGTTGCGATGTCAAGTCACATTTTCGGGGAGCTGCCTGCACGCCAGCTGCACCGGCAGGCTCACCAGACTTTGACGCTGTAGCATGTTTTCCAATTTAGTGTTATCCCATCAGAGAATGAACTTGTCTGATTGAGCAAGCAGCTTTACAGTTTAACCATAACTTATGATACTACATAGCTCTGAATTTTAAATAGCTAAATGTTTAGCTTGAGGTAGGGGACAAAATAGCAAAACCTTCAACTTTGTCATGGTTATAAAGAAATCCATCCAGCTTGTATTGCCATGGTTAGTTTTTCATGTGGCATGCCACTGAAAGTAACTGCTCTAATCCCTCTTCGTTCTAAAAGGTCAGGGATGGAGGTGACAAATGTCTCCTTGGGAACTCTAAATGCCACAGAGCCCGACACGACACTACGTGAATTCCCTGCTGGGCTTTGCTCGATGTGTAGGCCTGCTGCTGGGGAAAGCCCTACTGTGCAGAGGACACTGCGTCATCACGCAACCCACTGAAGACGGTGGTGATGCAGGAAAGAGGGAGTGTGTGCCGGGGTGACACCGGACGATGACATCACGGATACCACTTTCAAAGGACAGCGCCTTCACCTTATACCCTCTCCTCCTTGAGCGTGTATATGTGCGTGATCGAGAAAGACAGATGACCCTATCTCGTTCACCCTCTCTCTTTTTCACTGCCCCCACCCCCTCGCATCACCCTTTTCCTTGGCCTGTGCTGTTTGTTTTTGGCGTATTGTGACAGTGTGTGCAGTCCTCGACTTGACGCGCGTCATCAACAGCTTATCAAAGCAACAATGAAGCGCCCCCACAGCCCTCCCATTACAGACCATTAACAGCCACTCACATAGTTGGCATTCTTACAGTTGGTCCCAATGGATTAGTTGAACATTGTCACAACGGCACATTCTTGGTGACTGAGCTTCACAGCTGTAGAAGAGATGCATGGAGATCAGACCTGTGCTGATGTTGCAAATTAATACAGATATTCAGTATGGGGAATATAGAGCTGACAAAAGTCTAATTAAGATTTTCAATCTTCATTGAATCTTCATTTCAATCTTAAATCCCCCCCTCCAAAACCATGAAAAAGTCCCCATATCTACAGTATCTAGGTCAAAAGAAAGACATAATATTATAAAGCTAAAGCACTATCCAGAAATGATATGCCTATATGCCCATACACACATGGCCATCTTGAAAGAAACATTTTGATCAATATTCATATTTTATGGGTGAGAGAAGATATATAGAGAAGATAGAAGAAAGGGGAAAAAAATACATATATATATATATATATATATATATATATACACACACACACACACACACACACGCACACACACACATATATGAACGAATGAATATGAACACAATGTTTAGAGCACAACTACCATAATCTTAATAGTAGCCTAACGGTTATATCTGCCACAATTTGGAACAAGTGTTTAATATCTCTCTGTGTCTTGGTTACATAAAGAATTGTATTTAGTTGTGAAATACACTGTCCATCCTCAGTGTGTTGGGATGTGCAAATAGCATCCAGGACATTTACTCACGAGAGCACATTGTTTACACATGACATCTCGCATGCACCCACACATGCTTGTGAGCTGGCATTTGAGACGAACATCCTTCTGTGTGTGTGTGTGTGTGTGTGTGTGTGTAAGCATTTTTTGTGGCTTGTGGTTAATCATATTGTGTTTTGCCCCCCCCCCCCACAGCCATTGTCATTTAAAAAACTCCAACTGAACGCTGAATTGATGGATTGTTTTTCATTTTGATGATTTTGAACAACAGAAAAGAGCCCCAGACCTCCCTCCAATTATTCAATAAGTCCGCTACTGTGAGACAACTGTACCTCAATTTCTATGTTTTTCTTAGCTGTGGAGGCAGACTGGTTATATTTTCACCTGTACCGCAGGAGCACATCTGCCAGGCAGTGACCGTACCGCAGGAGCACACCTGCGAGGCAGTGACAGGGCCCTGAAAAACACTGAATATAATCCTCTTCATCCGTGAGTGTCCGTCATGGCCTCTCTCAGGCTCTCACACCCCCCCAGCTCCTTCACATGACTTTACAGAGCTGGCTCACTGGCCTGTCCCTGCTTTATTCATGGCTCTTGTTAGTTTTCCTATGAGTAAGTATGGAGAGAAGAACCCCCTCATGCATTGGGGATACGAGGGAGCCTACCATCAAAATAAATGGACAGCCATGCTCTATAGCAGAGGTTTTCAAAGTGGGAGGCGGGCCTCCCCAGGGGGGCTCCAAACAGTTTCAGGGGAATGTAACTGAATGCTCAGTGAATGTAAGTGAAAAAATAGTACATTAGTTATTACATTAGTTATCAAAATGAGATCACATACTGTAGAATAACCTAAATGTGTGTGTGATTTGGTAAGATAGTTCTGAGAGACAGTAGTTTTGGGGAATTTTACTGTTTTTCCCACTTTCCCAGAATCAGAAACTAATAAATGCCACCAGACAGACACTTTTCTATATTTGGTGTAGTCTGATGTCAAACAGCAATATCAGGCTATCTTGGCTCAATTATTGAGTGTCTATGGGATCATATAACATAATCATGATCCGATAGGCCTCCAAGAATTGAGTGAGGGGGCGCCTTTTTCCAAGCTTTGTCTGGAGGGCCCACAGTCTCAGACTTTGAAAAGCCCTCCTCTATAGCAATCATTCTCAAACGTTTCCATGTCAGGGACCCCTAGACCAGACCCCATTTGATAAGATTTTTGCTCTTAGATCTTATCTTATTACAGAAATTGTATGAAACCCATGACCAACATAGTCATATATTCTGTCATTGTGTACTTATGGAGAGAATTATAATTCAAATTAATTATTCCCCTTTCTGCTACCTATTTATTGCTGGGGAACCCCTGGAGCCCCCTCAAGGACCCCCATTTTGAGAACCACTGCTCTATAGTGTATATGTGAGGAGACATCTGATTCAGAGCCTATCTCAAATGCTTTGTGAAGTCTAAAATACCTTAAAACTGCTGTAAGTGATAGATTTGAGTTAAAATAATTGTTATAGCTCTATATTCTGTGACTTTCGCAGCTGCACACATAGGGATGTGATATCTTCTATAAGAGCACCATTGGTGTGTGTGTGTGTGTGTGTGTGTGTGTGTGTGTGTGTGTGTGTGTGTGTGTGTGTGTGTGTGAGAGAGAGAGAGAGAGAGAGAGAGAGAGAGAGAGAGAGAGAGAAGAGTTTTTATATAATCTGAAATGTGTGTGTGTGTGTGTGTGTGTGTGTGTGTGTGTGTGTGTGTGTGTGTGTGTGTGTGTGTGTGTGTGTGCGTGCGTGCGTGCGTGCGTGCGTGCGTGTGTGTGTGTGTGTGTGTGTTGGCTGCAAGGTAGACTCAGTGCTGTCCTAGTACTGTCCCACTAATAAGGAGGCAGTGTGACAGCAGTCTGACAACAGGCTGACAGACAGCGAGCCGACCCGGCACTGTGCTGAGTTCCTAGAATATTCCTGGCATCTCTTGCTTGGGGTTAACTCCAGGGACAGATAAGCAGCATTGAGTAAATTTAGATTTTTCAGATTCCACAACCCACCGAGACTTTTCTCTCCATCCAAATGTGCTATTCAATCTGACAAACGACAACATGAGTCATTCATTTCTTTTTATTGAATTGTCAAGGTCAAACATTTGAGGCACAATGACAGAATGGATGGATACTTACCCTATTGAGCTTTGGGGGGATTCAATGCGGCGTATATTGCTAGCCAGAAACCCAGCAGACAATGTAGCTGTAGATTTGAACCACACAGAAATCTACATTGTATGCCAGGTTCAGGACAAAACAAAGACATCTCTCTGCCTTCCAGTATCTTTATGGGCACACATCAATGAATATCCTAAGTTTCCTTTTGCAAAATATCCTCTTGGCAGCTCAGCCTTTCATACTTTGATACAGCAGCAATTCAAAGAACATTTTGACTTGCAGAGTTTGGTGGCTCGGGCCAAAGACAGTGAATACAGAGAGACGAGTCAGACAGGCAGAAACGGGGAGAGAGCAAATTAAAAGAAGAATGCGGGAAGAGGAAGGAGTGAAAAAAAAAGCCCTGACAAGGGCCCGTTGTGGAGTTGTGACACAGAGAACATCCTGTCTGTGGGGTCACAGGATGGAGCCCCCGTGACATCTCAGCCAATCAGAGGAACGGAATGTGCCACCAGCCAATGGTAGGGGAATGGAATGCTCTACCAGGAAGTAGGCAGAGCCGTCAGAGACCCAGTAGCCAGATGTAGCTGCTGATTGCTACACAGGATCTACACTGCCTACTGAGCAACTGACAGCAGCCTGAGGATCTACACTGCCTACTGAGCAACTGACAGCAGCCGGAGCCGAGAACCGCCAAGGGCCCCGCTGGTTTGGTCGAGTCCGGACGAAGGCTCGCGCTTCTGTAGACGCTGTTGAGTCCACCTGAAGAAAGAAAAAAAACATTACATGAAATAGATGTAAGAGACAATTACCTGTTTAGAGACAAAGAGTGTGAAGGAGGTGAGAAGGGAGGGAAATAAGTCGTACAATAATCAGGGAAGAAGTGAAGGAAACGATGATTCAAGTGTGACCAACAGTGATTAAAAAAAGGAGAAAATGGGGTAAAGAGGTGGAAGGTGAAGAGGGGATGATGTGGGGATAGAGGGGAAGGGAGAGCGTGGATGCAGTGGAGTGAGGGGGGGATAGAGGAGAAGGGAGAGCGTGGATGCAGTGGAGTGAGGGGGGATAGAGGAGAAGGGAGAGCATGGATGCAGTGGAGTGAGGGGGGGATAGAGGAGAAGGGAGAGTGTGGATGCAGTGGAGTGAGGGGGGGATAGAGGAGAAGGGAGAGCGTGGATGCAGTGGAGTGAGGGGATAGAGGAGAAGGGAGAGCGTGGATGCAGTGGAGTGAGGGGGATAGAGGAGAAGGGAGAGCGTGGATGCAGTGGAGTGAGGGGGATAGAGGAGAAGGGAGAGTGTGGATGCAGTGGAGTGAGGGGGATAGAGGAGAAGGGAGAGCGTGGATGCAGTGGAGTGAGGGGGATAGAGGAGAAGGGAGAGCGTGGATGCAGTGGAGTGAGGGGGATAGAGGAGAAGGGAGAGCGTGGATGCAGTGGAGTGAGGGGGATAGAGGAGAAGGGAGAGCGTGGATGCAGTGGAGTGAGGGGGGATAGAGGAGAAGGGAGAGCGTGGATGCAGTGGAGTGAGGGGGATAGAGGAGAAGGGAGAGTGTGGATGCAGTGGAGTGAGGGGGATAGAGGAGAAGGGAGAGCGTGGATGCAGTGGAGTGAGGGGGGGATAGAGGAGAAGGTAGAGCGTGGATGCAGTGGAGTGAGGGGGATAGAGGAGAAGGGAGAGCGTGGATGCAGTGGAGTGAGGGGGGGATAGAGGAGAAGGGAGAGCATGGATGCAGTGGAGTGAGGGGGGATAGAGGAGAAGGGAGAGCATGGATGCAGTGGAGTGAGGGGGATAGAGGAGAAGGGAGAGCGTGGATGCAGTGGAGTGAGGGGGGGATAGAGGAGAAGGGAGAGCGTGGATGCAGTGGAGTGAGGGGGATAGAGGAGAAGGGAGAGCGTGGATGCAGTGGAGTGAGGGGGGGATAGAGGAGAAGGGAGAGTGTGGATGCAGTGGAGTGAGGGGGATAGAGGAGAAGGGAGAGCGTGGATGCAGTGGAGTGAGGGGGATAGAGGAGAAGGGAGAGCGTGGATGCAGTGGAGTGAGGGGGGATAGAGGAGAAGAGGGAGTGTGGATGCAGTGGAGTGAGGGGGATAGAGGAGAAGGGAGAGTGTGGATGCAGTGGAGTGAGGGGGGGATAGAGGAGAAGGGAGAGCGTGGATGCAGTGGAGTGAGGGGGGGATAGAGGAGAAGGTAGAGCGTGGATGCAGTGGAGTGAGGGGGGATAGAGGAGAAGGGAGAGTGTGGATGCAGTGGAGTGAGGGGGGGATAGAGGAGAAGGGAGAGCGTGGATGCAGTGGAGTGAGGGGGGATAGAGGAGAAGGGAGAGTGTGGATGCAGTGGAGTGAGGGGGGATAGAGGAGAAGGGAGAGCGTGGATGCAGTGGAGTGAGGGGGGATAGAGGAGAAGGGAGAGCGTGGATGCAGTGGAGTGAGGGGGGATAGAGGAGAAGGGAGAGTGTGGATGCAGTGGAGTGAGGGGGGATAGAGGAGAAGGGAGAGCGTGGATGCAGTGGAGTGAGGGGGGATAGAGGAGAAGGGAGAGCATGGATGCAGTGGAGTGAGGGGGGATAGAGGAGAAGGGAGAGTGTGGATGCAGTGGAGTGAGGGGGGGATAGAGGAGAAGGGAGAGCGTGGATGCAGTGGAGTGAGGGGGGATAGAGGAGAAGGGAGAGCATGGATGCAGTGGAGTGAGGGGGGATAGAGGAGAAGGGAGAGCGTGGATGCAGTGGAGTGAGGGGGGGATAGAGGAGAAGGGAGAGCGTGGATGCAGTGGAGTGAGGGGGGATAGAGGAGAAGGGAGAGCGTAGATGCAGTGGAGTGAGGGGGGATAGAGGAGAAGGGAGAGCATGGATGCAGTGGAGTGAGGGGGGATAGAGGAGAAGGGAGAGCATGGATGCAGTGGAGTGAGGGGGGATAGAGGAGAAGGGAGAGAATGGATGCAGTGGAGTGAGGGGGGATAGAGGAGAAGGGAGAGCATGGATGCAGTGGAGTGAGGGGGGATAGAGGAGAAGGGAGAGCATGGATGCAGTGGAGTGAGGGGGGATAGAGGAGAAGGGAGAGCGTGGATGCAGTGGAGTGAGGGGGGATAGAGGAGAAGGGAGAGCGTGGATGCAGTGGAGTGAGGGGGGATAGAGGAGAAGGGAGAGTGTGGATGCAGTGGAGTGAGGGGGGATAGAGGAGAAGGGAGAGTGTGGATGCAGTGGAGTGAGGGGGATAGAGGAGAAGGGAGAGCGTGGATGCAGTGGAGTGAGGGGGGATAGAGGAGAAGGGAGAGTGTGGATGCAGTGGAGTGAGGGGGGGATAGAGGAGAAGGGAGAGCGTGGATGCAGTGGAGTGAGGGGGGGATAGAGAAGAAGGGAGAGCATGGATGCAGTGGAGTGAGGGGGGATAGAGGAGAAGGGAGAGCGTGGATGCAGTGGAGTGAGGGGGGGATAGAGGAGAAGGGAGAGCATGGATGCAGTGGAGTGAGGGGGGGAAGCTTGAGCAGAGGAGAGAAGAGGAGCCTGAGGGAGAGGAAGGATATGGGAGATTATCTGCTGGAGTGTGGCATTATCAGTCGCAGATTCCTGTCATTCTTTCCCATTAGCCCCCGAGGCACTGCAGGCAGCGGCCACCGCCATGCCGGCTCCAGCGCGGCTCCCACACTAGGGCTGGGTTAAAAAATCTATTTTATCAATACGAATCGGTATTTATTTGAAGGAACTGATATTGATTCATAAATCCCAATATCAATCTTTTAATATAATGCCTTTTCATGTGGATGCTTGAAGCTTTAACTCCATTAGACCTGTGTGGTTTGGTTCTTAGTGCAATGAGATCTCGTAAACATTAATATTTTTAATAATGCACCAGGTAGAGGGTTCCTTGTAAAATTTACAGCATTAGTTCTTTGCGAATCTCTTTCATATCCAAGCAAAATTGGTATTGTAACTGAAATGTCGATATCGAGTCGTATCGAATCAAATCCGGACCATGTGTATCGGAATCCTATCGAATCGAGAAATCAGTGGCGATATCCAGCCCTATCTGACACATGAGAAAAGCCTGACCAGACCTTAACTAACAGACCTACATAGAGGTGAGGAGAGGGAGAGGAGAGTAGGGAAAAGTGAGGAAGAATGGAAATAGGGAGAAGGGTAAGCGTAGATCAGCTCTCTCTCTCTCTCTCTCTCTCTCTCTCTCTCTCTCTCTCTCTCTCTCTCTCACACTCACTCACTGTGGTCGCACGCCGAGCCCTGCATACCTGAGGCCTCATGACCGTGTTGATCAAACATACTCTGACCAGCTGATGGTCACTTGACTCCAATTTCTCTTTATTACAGGAATTGTGCCGGCTAATATCCTCCCTTATCCCCCCTCCCCTTTCCTCCGCCCTCCATACATTCCAGTACTCTGTCACCCTATTGGCTGTCTCTCCCTCCGCCTGTCTCACGTTTCAGTGCTCTGTCACCCTAATGGCTGTCTCTCCCTCCGCTTGTCTCACGTTTCTTTGTTCCTGGGTGTTTTCATGCTGCGATGAAGACAGCGATGAGATGTTTCACGTCCCACGCCACTTCACATTGCATCATACAGCTCCTTTTCCCCGGTGACGGCCCTCTCTACGGGCGCTTCTTGTACCTTGCACCTGTGGAAGTCTTGCGTAATGGCTGACGCTGTGTGTGAACTGGAGGTTCAAAGTGGCGAATGTGCTGTGCTCTCCCTGCCGTGCTCTCTGGGGATGTGGAGGGCTTCTCAGCTGGACGGGACTACAATAGGGACATGGCCTCAGCCGGAGGCCACTATGTTAGTGGCCTCTCTCTAAACACAATGTTTAGAGGGAGGAGGGGGCGCGGGGGGGGGGGGGAGGTGAGGATATACTGCAATAAGGTGGACTATCTTACCTTTCCTCTGAATGGACTGGGCATCCTCGGAACATGTGGTTTGACAGCATTGCTGTGACTTCAGCAGTCAACCTGCAAAAACACAAATAAAGACTGGAGGTCAGAGAATCCAAAGCTGAAACTGGTCACTTGTGCTGCTGATGATATCGTACAAATTAAATAAAACCTAGTGTGTTTGCATGAAAAATAGGTCAAAGCTGTCAACCCAGTGACAACTACTGTACTGCTATAAACTGTAGAGTTGTGTGATATTAACAGGCCTAGACTAGTGAGCCTGACTATACTCCCAGGGCTAGTGATAAGGTCTTCTCTCTGTCCATATCTCTCTCTCTCTCTCTCTCTCTCTCTCTCTCTCTCTCTCTTATCTGTCTTTTTCCATGCTTTGTTGATGCTGCCACCGCCGCTCAGCGGAGGGGTCAAATGTACGTAAACCAATCGTCTTTTTTTCCACAGAGTGAATCCCTGGGTTTTTTAGACGTGCCACGCTTAGCAGGACAAGGTCAGAGGCTGAGACAGACGGAGGCAGACACACACCTCCCACACCTGATCTCATAAGCAGCTTCTTCCCAGGACTGATACTCCCACACCCGATCTCATAAGCAGCTTCTTCCCAGGACTGATACTCCCACATCTGATCTCAAAAGCAGCTTCTTCCCAGGATTGATACTCCCACATCTGATCTCAAAAGCAGCTTCTTCCCAGGATTGATACTCCCACATCTGATCTCAAAAGCAGCTTCTTCCCAGGATTGATACTCCCACATCTGATCTCATAAGCAGTTTCTTCCCAGGACTGATACTCCCACACCTGATCTCATAAGCGGCTTCTTCCCAGGACTGATACTCCCACACCCGATCTCATAAGCAGCTTATTCCCAGGACTGATACTGGCTCACTGACATTTTGCTTTCTAAAAAAACATCCCGCAAAGGGGAAAAAAAAGAAGAATTGATGGTGTCTGTTAAGGCACAAAATTCAACTAAGAGAAATGATAGGGGTTTGTACGAGGAGAAGGGTGCAGTGGAGGAGGATGGATAGATCTGGGAAGGGGCCTGGGGATGGGTGAGGAAGCGTGAGGCCAGGCGTGCCATTCCATTCCTGCCTGCACTGGGCAAGGCTATTCCTAGAGTGTGGTGTATGGCAGTTGATGTGGGTTTCCTCTTAGCTGCCTGGAAGATGACTGGGCCTGACCACATCCACATTCACACACACTCACACACACACACACACACACACACACTGGAAGCAGATTCATAGAGTGACATCCGTACACACAAATAGAAATGTATACCGACACGTGCACACATGTACAAAAATGCATAAAAGCACATGCATGTGTGCACGCATGCTCACACACGCGCACGCACACACACACACACACACACACACACACACACACACACACACACGCATGCACGCACGCACACACACACACACACACACACACATTCTGAGGAGAGCAAAGAGGAACTGAATCATTACCCTGCCTTCGGCCTCAAAGTAGGGGGTGACCACTGTATGTAAGTATGTTGTGTGTGTGTGTGTGTGTGTGTGTGTATTTGTGCAAACATAAGTTGCAGTTCTGCAGTACTGTATGTGATGTTAGTTCATGTACTTTGTTGCTCGAGTATGTGTGGGTGGGTGGGTGTGTAGTATGTGTGAGCTGGGTGTGGATGCATTCCCTCTCCCTCTGTCTTCCTTTGTGCGAATGTGTCTGAGTGCAGATATACTAAATGATATGTGTGTTTCAGTCAGTCTTTGGCGCACTTAATATCTTTGATCAAGTCATATCATATTTGAGCCTTGTTGTTTCAGCAGGTTTTTTGGATTCAGAAAATGAAAACGGGCAATTCAACGTTTCACCAGTCGATGTGGTTTCACGTGCTGACATGATTCCCAAACTGGCTGAAAAGGATGCCTAGTCCGCAAGATAAGTCGAGGACAGGCCCACAATAGAGCAGTCACTACCAGCTTGCCACCAATTAGGCAGCCATTCCATGAGGCCAGCAGCCAATCAGATATCAGTTTTCAGCTTCCCGGGTTCCATTAGACCCAGGCCTGAGAGTCTGATTGGTTGTGATGGGTGAGTGAAAGCGTCCAACCAGAGAGACGACGCCAATGGCTCAGATTGCCATTCAATGGGGACAGAGGTTATGGAAGAGGTTATTCCCTGCCATCGCCCTCTCCCTTTCCAAAGTCGTTCTGTGTCCCAGAATATTCCCCTGGTATCCAAGGGACGGTCACTGCCAGACAGGCTGGTGAAGTCACTCTGTGCCCCTCCCCTTTCTCTCCTTCACCCCCTCTCACCTTCTGCCTTTATTATAAGCTGAGGAGATGAAACAGCCTTTATATGTAAAGTGATCCCAAATGGTTCCTCTGGGTGCTGCTGGGTGGATCACACAGCCAGTCAACCTGTAGACTTATTCCAGGCCCGAGATGAGGACAGCCAAAGATCTCCTCCAGAGAGAGCTGCAGGCCTGTACCCCGCTCCCAGGCCCAGGCCCAGGCCCAGAGAGAGGGGTGTCTGCAGGCACTTCCAGGGGGCTGGACTGATGGGAAAGAGCTGGCAAGACGACCAAGGAAAGCTAACTCCCTCCTTAAGCTGCTTTATGAAGGCCTGGCAAACGTGCTCAGAGCAAGAGTGGGAGGCGGCAGAAGAGGGGGAAAAAATAGAAGTATACTGTAAGAGCAGGGGATAGAAGGATGGAAGGTGTCCCATCCTCCAGACGCAGTGTAATGGCTCTCCTGTGCACCCCCCCCAACCCCCCCCCCCGGGGGGGTCCCAGGCTCCAGGCAGGACTAGCATTACACCCCGGCAAACACAGCCATAAATCTGCTTCATGACTCCAACACAAGGCTACCTCTCTCTCTCTCTCTCTCTCTCTCTCTCTCGTCTTTAACATTACAACACAAGGCTACCTAGAATAGCTATAATGCATGCTCTGTTTCAGAGCGCTGTGAGCTGGCTACTGATAGCTGAACTGCCTCCACCCTAAATACTAACACAAACATGGAGAAATGGCCTGGAAAGACCTCAGGAAGATAACTCACTGACTGCCCTGCCTACAGAGCATTTCAATATAGAAGAGTGCTGAAAGAGCCGAGCATTGTTGTTAGTTGAACTCTGCCTATCAGACACACACACACACACACACACACACACACACACACACACACACACACACACACACACACACACACACACACACACACACACACACACACACACACAGTGCCTTCTCTCTTGAGGTTGCATGTTCAATATAATAATCTACTTAATCCACTGGAATCACATTGACTCGCTTCATAGCTTGTCTTCATTTTGTGTCCAGCTTGTATAATAGCCCGCTAGATGACCGTAGTCCTGCTGCTGCAGCCAATTTGTATAATCAGCCAGGTTGAGTCAGTGCGTGAGCTGATTACCTTCGGAAAACAAAAAGAACACCTTCAAAACGCCCATGTGCAGGCGTCGCCCATTGATCCTGGTTTTCCATGACGTGCTTCCGTCTCTGCAGCCTCTTCCTGACGCTTATTGGAATTCAAACGCACTCAGAGCGGGGCCCAGGTAGGGGAAGCTTTGCCCATATATGGAGGGAGGAGGAAGCAGGCCAGGTGTGTGTGGTTAGTACCAGGTTGGAAGGAGCGTGCTTGAGTACACAAAGACACACACACACACACACACACACACACACACACACACACACACACACACACACACACACACACACACACACACACACACACACCTTACACACACACACACCTTGCAACAGGCTCCTCCTGTTGTGTGTGCACAAACTCATTCTTATGCTCTCTCTCTCTCTCTCGCTCTCTCTCTGGTGTGTCATTAACGTTACATCAAACCGTGGCGGCTGCTGTCCTGTGACACCTAAGTTATGCTGCTGAGCCTTAACTCTCTGATCCGCCTGTGAATGACAGACTTCAGGGCCGACTGGCTTCTGTTGCTGTATAAACAAAGACGAGTCATGCGAAAAGGAAAGTGAGGCGGAGGAAAGTAAAGAAAAGAAAGGAATGAGGGAAGTGATGGTTAGGATTGTTCCTGTGCTACTTACAGTAACCCACTTTTACTTACATAACTCTGCCGATGTCGGCATAACTACGGTATGTCACAATGTCTTACCTCCTGACATCCGTCTGTCTGTTTAAACTATGTGGAGTCCTGTCATTGAAGATGAATGCCCCAAATTGAGTCCAACCTTTGCCACCTCACTGAATCCTTTGACTTAGACAAGCTACCTTTCATGAAGCAGAAGCCACCTGATGATTGAGTAACGCCACTGGCCAGTTACATGGTCATTTAACACTAATAATCACCTCTCCTCCACACTATCACCCCTGCTTTAACACTGATCACCTCTCCTCCACACTATCACCCCTGCTTTAACACTAATCACCTCTCCTCCACACTATCACCCCTGCTTTAACACTAATAATCACCTCTCCTCCACACTATCACCCCTGCTTTAACACTGATCACCTCTCCTCCACACTATCACCCCTGCTTTAACACTAATCACCTCTCCTCCACACTGTCACCCCTGCTTTAACACTGATCACCTCTCCTCCACACTATCACCCCTGCTTTAACACTAATCACCTCTCCTCCACACTGTCACCCCTGCTTTAACACTAATCACCTCTCCTCCACACTATCACCCCTGCTTTAACACTAATAATCACCTCTCCTCCACACTATCACCCCTGCTTTAACACTGATCACCTCTCCTCCACACTATCACCCCTGCTTTAACACTAATCACCTCTCCTCCACACTGTCACCCCTGCTTTAACACTGATCACCTCTCCTCCACACTATCACCCCTGCTTTAACACTGATCACCTCTCCTCCACACTATCACCCCTGCTTTAACACTGATCACCTCTCCTCCACACTATCACCCTGCTTTAACACTGATCACCTCTCCTCCACACTATCACCCCTGCTTTAACACTGATCACCTCTCCTCCACACTATCACCCTGCTTTAACACTGATCACCTCTCCTCCACACTATCACCCCTGCTTTAACACTGATCACCTCTCCTCCACACTATCACCCTGCTTTAACACTGATCACCTCTCCTCCACACTATCACCCTGCTTTAACACTGATCACCTCTCCTCCACACTATCACCCTGCTTTAACACTGATCACCTCTCCTCCACACTATCACCACTGCTTTAACACTGATCACCTCTCCTCCACACTATCACCACTGCTTTAACACTGATCACCTCTCCTCCACACTATCACCACTGCTTCCTCTTGGAATTGTCAGAACTGACAATTCCAGAACAGACAGAACTGCTACAGAAAAATGACAGCAAACTAACAGTAGCTTAATAGGACTCATTTTTTAAGCAACGTCTACCCTAATATACTCTTTCCTTAACTATTTTCCTATATTCAAAGTAATTCCAACAGGAAAATATAATAACTGAATGGTAAATTAGCAAGGTGAGATACATTTGAACCTTTTCTAGTAGATTTGGCCAATGGTTGATGGCAGGAGCTAGGCTGGACTGCCATGTAGATCAGGGCAGGGGTTCATACTCTAAGCAGCGTGATAAGCCAGAGGGCAGATTCCATGCATGCTAATCTCCACTGGGTCATTTAATCGGCCCCATCAAGATACCTTCAATGCATCTGACCACCAATCTCCCCGCTATCACACACACACGCTATCACACACACACGCTATCACACACACACACGCCGGAAATGTTGCCGCGATAAGTGCTGATAGATCCTTGCGCACCAACATGGCAGTTTATGGCTGGCTCCTTATCGCCGATCTTCACACACACACACACACACACCTCCCTGTGCCATAAACTACCAAATAAAGCCTCGCTGTGGTCCAGACAGCATCCTGTGGGCGAGTTAAGGAACTGCGGTCGTCTTTGGTGGAGCCCAAGGAGTGGCTGTCACTGTGTGCAGTAAAACAAAGCCAGAGAGGGTGTGCATGTGTGGCTAGGCTGGGCTGCTGGCAGGTGCTGACATAGTGATGGTATGTAGTGTATGGTCTCTCTGTCACCGCATTCTTCACAGGGACAGGACACACACACACACACACACACACACACACACGCGCGCGCGCGCGGGCACATAGACACAGTACACACACGTGCACACATGCACACAACCATGCCCTAAGTGCGATCCCGAGTCTTCCTGCCTATGACAGGTAGCCCTGAGAGCTAATTATAGTGGTGGCCATTGTTCATGCCTCTTTCTGGAGGAGGAGTGGCATTGAAGTCATTAGTTACTATGTGAGGCTGTTCTCTCAACATGTCATTAGGTTACTATGTGAGACTGTTCTCTCAACATGTCATTAGGTTACTATGTGAGGCTGTTCTCTCAACATGTCATTAGGTTACTATGTGAGGCTGTTCTCTCAACATGTCATGAGGTTACTATGTGAGGCTGTTGTCTCAACATGTCATTAGGTTACTATGTGAGGCTGTTCTCTCAACATGTCATTAGGTTACTAATTATGTGAGGCTGTTCTCTCAACATGTCATTAGGTTACTATGTGAGGCTGGTCTCTCAACATGTCATTAGGTTACTATGTGAGGCTGTTCTCTCAACATGTCATTAGGTTACTATGTGACGCTGTTCTCTCAACATGTCATTAGGTTACTATGTGAGGCTGTTCTCTCAACATGTCATTAGGTTACTATGTGAGGCTGTTCTCTCAACATGTCATTAGGTTACTATGTGAGGCTGTTGTCTCAACATGTCATTAGGTTACTATGTGAGGCTGTTCTCTCAACATGTCATTAGGTTACTATGTGAGGCTGTTCTCTCAACATGTCATTAGGTTACTATGTGAGGCTGTTCTCTCAACATGTCATTAGGTTACTATGTGAGGCTGTTCTCTCAACATGTCATGAGGTTACTATGTGAGGCTGTTGTCTCAACATGTCATTAGGTTACTATGTGAGGCTGTTCTCTCAACATGTCATTAGGTTACTAATTATGTGAGGCTGTTCTCTCAACATGTCATTAGGTTACTATGTGAGGCTGGTCTCTCAACATGTCATTAGGTTACTATGTGAGGCTGTTCTCTCAACATGTCATTAGGTTACTATGTGAGGCTGTTCTCTCAACATGTCATTAGGTTACTATGTGAGGCTGTTCTCTCAACATGTCATTAGGTTACTATGTGAGGCTGTTCTCTCAACATGTCATTAGGTTACTATGTGAGGCTGTTGTCTCAACATGTCATTAGGTTACTATGTGAGGCTGTTCTCTCAACATGTCATTAGGTTACTATGTGAGGCTGTTCTCTCAACATGTCATTAGGTTACTATGTGAGGCTGTTGTCTCAACATGTCATTAGGTTACTATGTGAGGCTGTTCTCTCAACATGTCATTAGGTTACTAATTATGTGAGGCTGTTCTCTCAACATGTCATTAGGTTACTATGTGAGGCTGGTCTCTCAACATGTCATTAGGTTACTATGTGAGGCTGTTCTCTCAACATGTCATTAGGTTACTATGTGAGGCTGTTCTCTCAACATGTCATTAGGTTACTATGTGAGGCTGTTCTCTCAACATGTCATTAGGTTACTATGTGAGGCTGTTCTCTCAACATGTCATTAGGTTATTATGTGAGGCTGTTCTCTCAACATGTCATTAGGTTACTATGTGAGGCTGTTCTCTCAACATGTCATTAGGTTACTATGTGAGGCTGTTCTCTCAACATGTCATTAGGTTACTAATTATGTGAGGCTGTTCTCTCAACATGTCATTAGGTTACTATGTGAGGCTGTTCTCTCAACATGTCATTAGGTTACTATGTGAGGCTGTTCTCTCAACATGTCATTAGGTTACTATGTGAGGCTGTTCTCTCAACATGTCATTAGGTTACTATGTGAGGCTGTTCTCTCAACATGTCATTAGGTTACTATGTGAGGCTGTTGTCTCAACATGTCATTAGGTTACTATGTGAGGCTGTTCTCTCAACATGTCATTAGGTTACTAATTATGTGAGGCTGTTCTCTCAACATGTCATTAGGTTACTATGTGAGGCTGTTCTCTCAACATGTCATTAGGTTACTATGTGAGGCTGTTCTCTCAACATGTCATTAGGTTACTACTGTATGTGAGGCTGTTCTCTCAACATGTCATTAGGTTATTATGTGAGGCTGTTCTCTCAACATGTCATTAGGTTACTATGTGAGGCTGTTCTCTCAACATGTCATTAGGTTACTACTGTATGTGAGGCTGTCCTCTCAACATGTCATTAGGTTACTATGTGAGGCTGTTCTCTCAATATGTCATTAGGTTACTATGTGAGGCTGTTCTCTCAACATCTGTTGAGATCCACCAAGCTGTCAATCCCTCAAATGGATATAAACTCTTCAAGACCATTTTCAATATTCCTTTTGCAAAAATACAAAAATGTAACCAGTTAGCTTTGCTTCTCTAGTTTATTAGAGTGATTCAACACACAGCGTTACTAAGTATTACCGTTGTAGTACTATGTCTACAATAGAGATTGACCCTCTCATTACATGACAAGTGAGTAAGTGTAATGATAGCTGGAGAGAGTAATGTCTTAGTCAGGGAAAGAGAGAGAGAGAGAGAGAAAGAGAGTGATGTACTAAAGAACAACAGCTGGGCAGAGAGCCACGTCTTTAAGACACACACACACACACACACACACACACACACACACACACACACACACACACACACACACACACACACACACACACACACACACACACACACACACACACACACACACACACACACACACACACCCCACTGTTCAGCTTGTGACTAAGCCCCCCTAAGAAAAACACATGTAACCCACAGCCCCTAGCACTGATTCACACTGCTTCTCCAACACTCCCTCTCTGTCTCTGTCTCGCTCTCACACACACAAACACATACAAACACACACTACGGCGCTTGGAACAGCTGGTAACCGAGGGAGACCGCAAAGGGCAGCATGAATCTAAACATCCAAGTCTCCACTGACCAATCGTCCGCTGTCACTCTCCCCTCAGCCAATCAGATCAGACGCTGGCCACATCCATTCATAAAGAAGCCACACTGTGCCGTCTGCACTGTATGATACTGTATATGCCCGCCCCTTCTCTCCCCCCATACTTGCAGTTCATTCATGCCTTCTGCTGCTGAGCAGAAGGAGTGGACTGCGCTATCTGTGTCAGATTAGGGGCGGGGGGGGGGGACAGAGCATGACAGAAGCAGAGAGAGAGGAAGTCGCTTTAATAAAACAGCGAATCGGTATATCAAAAGACAAACCTTCACTCTTCAATTACATGGTTATCACCTGACATCTTAGTAAAAAACACACACACATTGTCAGATGAGACCATGTCACCCCGCATATACTATTACAGCGCCGAGGATAGTACATACCATACATTCTGTTTCAACATCTAATCCTGGCCATAGTAAGCCTAGCAGCAGAGTGAGAGAGCCAGACAGCTTGGCTATGTAACAGTGAATCAGCTCTATTGTAATGTGAACACACGGTCTGTGAGGTAACGCTGACTCCACTCCACCAGTAAATGACCATTCAAACACAGAACAGGCTTAACGCACGCCATGCTTTACATAATCAATAAGAACACACTGAGACGGGACATGACCGCTAAGATCAGTGGAGATTCACAGACAGTTGCCCCTCTTTTCACACGTCTTCAAATCCAGCCTGTCTATCAGATTGCTGACAGTATCCAGCCTCTCTATCAGATTGCTGACAGTCTTCAGCCTCTCTATCAGATTGCTGACCGTCTTCAGCCTCTCTATCAGATTGCTGACAGTCTTCAGCCTCTCTATCAGATTGCTGACCGTCTTCAGCCTCTCTATCAGATTGCTGACAGTCTTCAGCCTCTCTATCAGATTGCTGACAGTATCCAGCCTCTCTATCAGATTGCTGACAGTATCCAGCCTCTCTATCAGATTGCTGACAGTATCCAGCCTCTCAGATTGCTGACAGTCTTCAGCCTCTCTATCAGATTGCTGACAGTATCCAGCCTTTCTATCAGATTGCTGACAGTATCCAGCCTCTCTATCAGATTGCTGACAGTATCCAGCCTCTCAGATTGCTGACAGTCTTCAGCCTCTCTATCAGATTGCTGACAGTATCCAGCCTTTCTATCAGATTGCTGACAGTATCCAGCCTCTCTATCAGATTGCTGACAGTATCCAGCCTCTCAGATTGCTGGCAGTATCCAGCCTCTCTATCAGATTGCTGACAGTCTTCAGCCTCTCTATCAGATTGCTGACAGTCTTCAGCCTCTCTATCAGATTGCTGACAGTCTTCAGCCTCTCGATCAGATTGCTGACAGTCTCCAGCCCGACACATTGTGCCCCCCGCTCCTCAGTGCTGCTCTGCCTATGAAGGATCTGGGAGCAGTTTCTCAACCTTAACGTGTAACATATGATATCCATCAGCAAGCAGCAGCACTGCTTTCGGGGAGTGCATTTTTCTTTCCTTTTTTCTTCTTCTTTTTTTCACTTACCCGTCTGGGTGAGAGTAGCATTTCCTCCCGACGCTGCGCTTGGAATGAGGGGTCCCCCCCCAACATACACATACACATACACACACACACACACACACACACACACACACACACACACACTTTCCTTTTTCTCTGATGTCTTTCCTTGATGTCTCATCCCTCCCTCCTTGTCTGTCTCTGGGTGTCCCCTTCACCCTGTCCCTGCTAGAATATGGGGTTCCCCCTCCAGATTCTAGCAGAGAGACAGAGCTATTGGTACAACAACTCCCTCTAACTTCTCACCCACGTCACTGTCCGCGGCTGTAAGCGAGCGAGTAACACAAAGCCTGCCTATAAGCTCAACTGGTAAAAAAAGAAAAAAGAAGTTATCCTTACACGTCTCTTCATCTCTGCTTCTCTCTGTCTGTCTGTCTCTCTCTCTCTCTCTCTCTCCTCCTCCCGTTGCATTCTTCTGAGTGTAATCAGTAACAGGCTTAAAGTGACAGCAGCAGCACTCTCACCGGCTCACACGCATACACACTCTATACACAGTCACACACACACACAGCCACACACACAGGCAGTGTGTGTGTGTGTGTGTGTGAGAGAGAGAGAGGCTCCCTCTGGGCTAAAGGTGCTTTCCCAGCACTCTGGAGACACTACAGCCGTTAAACTCCCTATAAGCCCAGCCCTGCCGAAAAGTAGCCATATCACATGTTTCGCAGCCATCTCTCTATCTCTCTCTCTCTTCCTCTCTGTCTCCCTCCCCTCTCTCTCCCCCCTCGCCCTCCCTCTCTCTCCCCCCTCAGCTCCCCTGACTGACACGGACGGACACACACTCTCTCACACACACTCAGGAGCGCCGCCGCGCTCTCTTATAGTGTGGCTGTTAAAGAGGGGGCCGAGCTTATTGCTGTGGAGGGCAGTGTCCTGTTACACAGCTCTCACTTGAGGTTAGAGAGAGGACATCCATTCAGAAAAAAACCAGAGGAGGGAGAGAGGGAGGCGGGGGGGAAACTAGGGGCAGCCTCTCTCTCTCTCTCTCTCTCTCTCCTCTCTCTCTCTCTCTCTCTCTCTCTCTCTCTCTCTCTCTCGTGTGCTCGGGGTCTTTAAAAGCAGGAAACTCCCCTGCCGGAGATTTGGGGCGTCTGTAGCAAAGGCCCCGTCTCTAAATAAGGGAAAGCAGGCAGGACATGAGCAGAAGCCCCCCACACTGAAAACACACACACACACACACACACAGAGCCCACAGCAGAGGGGTCTTTATGACTTCCAGCCTCACGGGCAGCACTAGACTCCCTCCACCCACACTGACATACACCCGCATATAAACAAATATAGACAACACACACAGTTTGAGCTCAGCTGGTGTGTAGCCTAGTGGTTTATCTTGCAACTCATTTATTTGGGGAAAAAGCATCCATTTGCATGGCAAAGATTTTCCAGCAATATCATCCGGGCAAAAAATGCTTGCCGGTTGGACTTGTGGCCACCGGAGAGAAAGTACCTGAGTTTACCTACGAAGAGGCCCGGCCAGAAAACCTGACACCACCGGACGATCACATTTATAGCACAGAGCCGTGGACGTGCTGAGAACTAGATAATGAAAGGGAAAGTGGTCTTACCTATCTGTTGACCCCATGACTTGGGGCCGGTTCCTGACCTCCAACACTGACCCCAAAACACCCTTGCCCTCGGTTGACCACACTTGTTCCCAGCCCTCACCTACATCCTGCTATTTTATCCCGCTTCTATTCTCTGCTCCTGCCAACCACACCTCTGAGCACTCCCTGTCCCACCCCACCACCCCCCTTCCCTCTGTACCCCACCCACCCACACCCCTCCCCTGGGGTTTGGGGCGAGGGTGGGCTGGTGTTCGGATGAGACTCAAACTTTGCATAGTTGGGTTGTTACTCACAAGAGGCCATGTGACTCATCAGAGGCCATGCTGCACCCATGCTACCCGTTACACACATTGTGGTGCGCAAACACACGCACGCGCACACGCACACTGTACACACACTCTCACAGTTAGTGGAGCACCGCCTTTGTCTGACAAGCTCCATTCATAATTATTTAAATGACCTCAGTGAGTCATGTAAAGGGGCAGGTAAAGTAATGACTGACCTATATACACATTCACCTCTGTTCTGCACTGCCACCCCTTAGAACAGACTTAGATCCTCCTCCTGCACAGCATTAAAACACAGCCATAAAGCTGTGGACGCTGCCCTTGTCAATTCTGTTTGTTAAAAAGCAAAAAGTAAAAAAGCATTTCTACCGGCTGTTTATGTGCAAAGCTAACTGAAACCCATGTCATATTAATATAATTCGAAGTCTATTAAACTTAAAAGATCCCCTCCAAACATGTTTTAAGATGTTTGATGATCAATAATTTGTGAATCTGGTTTTTCCACAAAAAAAGGTGCACATAATGTGTGAAAGATAGGAGAACGTGAGATGAGAGAGACAAACATTATATTGTTTTTGTCCGTCGTGCATTAAAACTAAAGTCACTAGACTGTTTTGAAAATGTAAGGAGTAGAAAGTACAGATATTTGTGTTAAAATGTAGGGATTAAAAGTGAAAAAGTTGCCATAAAAATAAATACTCATTAAAGTAGTAGTAAAGTATTTGTACTTAGTTCTCTGATGCTCTGATCCATTTCACTGTGTAACGTAATGTATTTTGATATCTACTGTATGTCTTTCCTCTCTGGTAGCCTTGTTTGAACATGTTAATGCGTAGCCAGCGGCATCCACTGCCAGGCAAATAAATGGCTCTACGGCAGAGACTGTGAGCCGCAAGCGCAGCCCCCAGGCAGGCGTCCCGTGTAGCATGTAGAGTAGCGTCCCGTGTCTCTAATAGTAGCGTATACGGAGTGTGGCTAGAGAGTGAGTGGGCGCGGATGAATCACTGCCTGTCGTGTGTCTGAATGGCTTTCTGTGTGTTTCTCTTTGTGCTGAAAGAGATGAGTCAGGGCAGAGACTGGCTAAATGACTCCAGACCTGCAAGTCAACAGCAGGATTTATCTAAGGTTATTTATATAAGTTAAGTTATCCTTTATTTATCCCCTTGGGGAAATTCATCCTCTGTATTTGACCCATCCTCTACTAGGAACCTTCCTAGAACTAGGAGCAGTGGGCAGCCACTGTGCAGCGCCCGGGGACCAACTCCAGTTCTTTTGCCAGTACCTTGGCCAGGTGCACTGACAGGAGTATTAACCCTAACATACATGTCTTTCTTTGATGGTTCAGTATCACCTCTCGTTTAACAGTCTGAAATACCCCGAGGGTTTATGTTAGTTTGCTTTCAGGTCTTTCTGAAAACAAATTAAGATTTTATTCTGCTGTAGTACTATTTCGGTTCAACCGTTTAATTTGGCGATTGGTGTTCCCTGCCAAAAGCAGCAATCTGACTGATTATTTTTGAACTTGTTATGCGGCTGCTCAGCTAGCCAGGGACATTGAGTCATTGGGAACAAAATCATTTTTTACAAGTAATTTCATGTTCAACTGAAAATAGTGCTGCAGTAATCGCCTCAATTAATGAGCTGTCTACTAATGTCTAAATCAAATATAAAATTCTTTCAAATAGAAAAACAAATATAATTGATAGGACAAAATAACATTGGCAGTAATTATTTCCTAAAGTTATAATGCAGAATTGAGATAAAACAAGACTTAAAATTGCTAGCAAATATTGTATTGTAATAGGCTAATAAATTCCAAACAAAATTAAGGAAAATCTTTCTGTGTATGATTTACAATTACAAATTGGGAATAATTAGCGTATTGTGTCGCCTAAAGCTTTTAAAAATCATTAAATAATAAAAAAGAAAAATGGAAAGGGTTTATTCATGTGGATAAGTTTGCAGTTAAAGTAAGTTGAGTTTGTGTTAGAGAGTAAAGTTTCAGGGTAACAGAGAGGTTTGCCATTTTAGAATGTGACTCAGTGGATTGTGGGCACAGACTGCCTGCTCTCTCTCTGGGTGGATACAAGGGCGGAGATGTGTTTCAACACACACACACACACACACACACACACACACACACACACACACACACACACACACACACACACACACACACACACACACACATACACGCACACACACACACACACACACACACACACACACACACACACACACACACGCGCGCGCGCACACACACACACACAGCACGGGCGGGGGCCTTTCCTACACATGCACGCACGCACGCACGCACACACACACACACACACACACACACACACATACACACAATGGAGATTGCGGTGGAAAGGAAGCTGGGGATTCCTGAGATTCCTGTGGACAAAAAGGTGTGAACCCAGGCAGCCGAGCAGCCTGGGAATTCTGCTGGGTCTGTCTAAGAAGCACTTTAACGGCTGACCGAACCTGTTAGCGACAGAGGGCGAGATAGAAAGAGGGAGAGAGTTAGTGAGAGAGAGAGAAAGAGTCTGGATTAAAGGAATTGGGAGAGAGAGAGAGAAAGAGGGACAGTGAGCGAGTGAGAGTGACAGTGGAAGGGATGGCTGCCTAAGATTTCACTGCTTCAAAATGAGAGATTGACTGATTGAGACACACATACGTAAGCTTTTTTTACGATTACGTTTACGATTAAGCGGTTTGCATAATTCTATTATGGGACGCATCTGCTAATAATACAATTAATTTGTGACATATATTGATCAATTGATGGATTACGGCAGTCGGCAGGGGTGTCCAGACTTTTTTGAATGGGGGCCACATTAGATCATGTGAAAATACCTGGGTACTTCTCACATGGGTGATTAAAGAAAATCACATACAATACTCTACTCTAAGGATCCTCCCCCAGTGCCATAATATTAGTCCTTAAATCAATAGTTCAATAGGCGGTTTCAATTTAACCACTCGTGCACTGCCGGACAATCGCTGGTATGAATTATGCTTAGTCTCGTAATGTGTCTTCACATTGAACTCTTTCATAACATTGATGGTCTCTTGGTAAATGAGACAAATTGAACTGTTTCAGCTTTCAGTGAAAAAGTATTCAACTTTCCAGCGCTCCTGAAAGCGGCGGCCCTCGCTGTCAACTTTACACTTCTTTGCTGTGGCCATGTCTGCCACCCAGTAAGAAATGTCTGTTGCTAGGTAACCGTTCATTTGCTGTTTACCTTCTGAAAACATTAGTTCCGCCTGCGTTATTCCTACTTGGTGCTTGTCTACAAACTGTGTACGCCTATTTCACATTACACCCAAAGCAGCCATTTTGTGTCTAAAATGCAGGAAGTAGCATGATATACAAATTAAACAGCATGCTGCTGATATAAATTGTATATACAGACACACAGACACAAAAATGGCTGCTTTGGGTGTAATGTGAAATAGGCGTATTGCTGTCATCGTTAGGTGAACAGAAACGGTGTTCTGACTGATCATTATTAATACAAGCAAATGTGGAGTAGGCTACTCCAACTGTGGTTACGCTTCAGGCTAAGAGCATAGTATGATATTTACATGGATCCTGCCTTGCTCGATTTTTTGCCTTTATCACATTACAATCAAATTGTTTGTGTCCATGTACACTAAACATACTCAGACAGCAACAGAGAGTAAGAGACGTAGCTGTGTTTGTGTCAGGTCAATTCATGCAAAGTTTTGAATCATCAAGGTCTTTTTTGCCATTTGATTAGTCTCTTTCCTACGCACCTGTCCTCAAGAAGAGATGTGCAAAGTTCTCTTCTGAAATGTCATAGAAAAGTAAATGCAAATTAGCTGTTTCCAGCTGATTCAACCGGTTTCCTGAACATAAAAAAATGCACGCCCAAAAAGGCAGGGGTTTATGCTTCATTTCGAACTCGAGTTCTTTCTTGTGCTACAAAGCATGTCTTCAGCAGCACTGCTGAATAAATGTTATTTATAAAACTTTTAACACCACCCACCACCAACAAGTCATGTCTTGGTCCACTGGCAGGTGATAGCCGCTCATGCTATGATGCACCCGAGCCCCACCCCCATGGCCATAAGTACACCCCACTCACCTGCCAGCTTTATTCACCTTGTGTCTTTCCACCTTCTAACCCAATTTAGTTATTTGCTAATGTTGCTTCTTTACTCTACTTGCTAACCTTTGTCTAAACTACTCCAGCATGGACGGCCTAGCCTTCGTTTTGAACGATGGAGAAATAGACTACTGTATGTCTCCTTGGGTTCCCTTGGTCTTCCTCTATGGTACTGTGTAGTTTGAGTCAGCTAGGTCCTACCAGCTAGCAGACCTCGTGGCAGCTAATTGCTAGCCTGCGTCTGCAACTCGTGGGCAAACCAATGAGGCACGGTAGAAATTAGCACCACCACTGCCAGTCGAGCGGGCGCTGTGGCAGTACCTTTGAAACCCACGAGTAGAGTGGCCAAACAAAATGAGTAACAACTGTATGCAGCCAGACTCCCTGCCAAGACAGCTGCCATGCTGCGACCATATAAAGCAGCAAGTCCAGCTCTTCTGGGAGTCGCCGCACCAGACTAGATCCAACGTTCTAGACTTCATCGGGTGGTCTTCCATCATCTCCGAACCAGAGCTGGGTTATTTGGCTATATGCCACCACTGGAGGAGTCTACCCACCTCTAACCAGAGCTGGGTTATTTGGCTATGCCACCACTGGAGGAGTCTACCCACCTCTAACCAGAGCTGGGTTATTTGGCTATGCCACCACTGGAGGAGTCTACCCACCTCTAACCAGAGCTGGGTTATTTGGCTATGCCACCACTGGAGGAGTCTACCCATCTAGCCATCCTTCAGGCTCGACGTCAGCAAGCTTCCAGCGACAGAGGGTCTGAATCACATGTCAACTTTCTGGAAGCCAAGATGGTGGATCCGCAAGATGCTGTGGGTGAAATTTTATTGGCTGGGCTGTGACGGAAGTTACATCATACAGCGTGCATCCGTTATTTACAGTCCGGCATGCACCGCCCACGAGGTCCGTGGTTGGTCAATTAATTTGTCTGTCATGCATCCTCTTTTTTTTTGTCTTGTCAGAGTTGTGTTCCAGACATAGATATCATCTACGACTGGCTACTGCGAGACTAAGGCTTACTATAGGCTTGCCTCCTCCGTGATCTAGAAGGCAATGCAACCATGGAGACATATACAGAGCTGAGAGACACTACGGACTCCTCCCTATGCATGATAACGTGCTGCACAAGATGCTGGGAGGATTATGGGCTTCTCGGTGGTAACCCAGCACCACCTGTAGCTGACCTTCACGCAGATGTCTGACTGGGAGAAGAAGAGGCTTCTTAATGCCCCTGTTTCCACCACTGCCCTTTTTGGGCTGCCCACAAGTTTAAAAGGCAGCAAAAAGACTCAAATCCTTGATGCCTTGCCCCCCTTCCAAGCCCCCCACGCTCCACCTAACCAGCACGGTTGGAGCAACCCTCCGAGCATTTGGAAATATGTGTTATGCACAGACTATTAGGGGTGGGAATCACCGATGCCCCAAGATACGATAGTATTGCGACATGCTAGTATTGAGATATATTGAGATTTATTACCTTTTCTCAACTGCAAATTATGTCCCCAATGGAAAAAAAACCTTGTGAACATGTTTTATCTAATGAGATAAAGTTTCCAGTCTGTTCATCTCACTTCAATAATTTTTATTGCAGCAAAATGGGATTGTCAAGCTGACAGACTGACCAACACTGTCATAAAAAGCTGTCATAAATGTTGCATGCACTTGACATTTTGTATACTAAAATATCATGATACATGGCATTCGATACAATACAATATATTGGCCTCAAAATATCGCAATACTATGCTGTATCTTTATTTCCACCCACCCCTACAAACTATACAACCATAATGGGCAACATATGGGGGAAACAGCAGTTAGGACATTTCTAGGAGATTGTGATGGGCAATGAAATTGAGCCAGTTGTGAGAAACCTACATCATCATTTATTTAATAAATGGAACCAATTTAAAGTCGCTCATCATCTTCATTACTCTGCCCTTGACTAACGGGATTCTGGGCCAAAATATTTGACTGGTACTCTATGGCCTACAAAGTAACCCTGCAGCCGGAGGCAGAACTCGCCATCTTCGGCTCCTCAGAGTCCTCGCTGATCTTCCCTACAGCCATGCAGCAATCTCTGACACTGGGGACAACTGTTGCCAAAAGACAAATTTTAAAGGAATGGAAGTCCTCCTCTTCACCTTCTTTTCAGGTGTGGCTGATGGACATGATCTCTGTTATACAGATGGAGAGACTGAGGTTCCTGAGAGCCAACTCGCTTAGAAGGTTCTCAAATATCTGGGACCCATTTTTGGCTTACTTTGACGAGGTTAAGAGAATGACTAGTGACTGAGGTTTGGGGTGATGGACGGCTTGCCTGGCTGGTTTCCCATGGCCCCCTTGTGTAGGATCCCATGCACAATATCTTACAAGCACATAAGCACCTTATGCGGCTGGTAGCACCACGTTACAATGCTAAATGTCAAAGATGTATGTATTTG
Source organism: Poromitra crassiceps (assembly GCF_964638095.1). Classification (NCBI taxonomy): domain Eukaryota; kingdom Metazoa; phylum Chordata; class Actinopteri; order Beryciformes; family Melamphaidae; genus Poromitra; species Poromitra crassiceps. The sequence goes on along the minus strand of NC_139627.1, from coordinate 33,453,733 downwards.
TTTTCTTTTTTCTTTTCCTGTGTCTGACCCTGTTTGTCTTGTTTGTTTCTGTAAAAATGTGAAAATAAAATATTGGAAAAAAATTCACTTTAATCACAATTTTTCCACTTCAAGTGAACGTAGCCAAAATGCAAAATTAGGATTCTTTATTTATTTTTCTTTATTTTTTCTTTAATTTGAGATTGTTTTCTGTCTGCTCCATCTTCTGCTATTTGTTGTGATCGCGGCACTGCATACTGCACATAGTCACATTCCTCCTTTGTAATATGATTACTCACTATCGGTATTAAAATGAATCTTGAATCGTATATTTTCTCCACCTTTTCAAATTTGCATTATAATCTGCAAAGAAACCTATCCAGTTAGTGATGGCTTCATAAGATAGCCTCCAAATGCTCTATAGGTCAATATTTTTGACAGATCATCTAACCAAACAGAGCCGGTCTGCTGCCTGGTCATTGCCCTGTGGTTCTGAGTCTGGATCCACATGCTGCCACTCAGACAGCACCAAGCAGCCAAAACACACCATCAATACAGCGCCGACACCGTCCAGCACAGCAGATACCTTTAGACTATGACAAGGATCCCATGACCGCACACGCACACAGGCAGCCAGCATGGAGGTCCTGTAATAGGAGCTCTGCCTGGGCGGAATCTCTCAACCAATGACGAACAAGAACAGACGTAACAGCGACGTCATTTCATTCACCAGCATGGCGCCACACACACACACATGCAAACACCCCCCCCCCCCATTGAAACACAGGTTGGCAACCGACCAAGGGCAGGAGATGAAAGTATGTCAGGCGGACGGACACATGCCGGTCGGCCGTGTGAGAAAGGTGTGTGTGTGTGTGTGTCTGTGTGTGTGTGTGTGTGTGCGTCTGTGCGTGCGCGTGTCATGGGTTAAGATGGCTATATTAGGCCAGTGTGTCGGGACAGAGTGAGCACAGAGATGCAGCTGTGATGTCACGGTCATGCTGAGAAGGCATGACTTCACGGTTTATCTGTCCGGAGTACTTCTTCTACATTCCTCTCCATTGCCCTGCGGTTGTGTGTGTGCGTGCGTGCACGTGCATGCTTATGCCCCATGATAACCCAGGTCTTTTGGCGACGCACGCGGGCACACACACGCACGCACACACACACACACACACACACACACACACACACACACACACACACACACACACACACACACACACACACACACACACACACACACACACACACACACACACACACACACACACACACACACACACACACACACACACACACACACACACACAGGAGACCTCAGCCAGTGCCAGCAGCCCACCAGTAGCTGGTTTGGTGACAGACGGGCATCTCTGCCAGGATCCAAGCAGCGCATGACATCCGCTATCATGGGTTTTAGTTGTGTTACATTCTGGTCATCATGCCTTCATGTTCCATGACTTAACGACAATTCATGTTGCATTACTTATGACAACATCTCTGATTACATCCTTTTGACACATAATGGTTAATTACTCGCTCTATGGTTATATAAACTGATAGCTGTAATAATATTGCTGTAGTTGCCGCAGGAGTATTTGTTAGAGCAATAATTGTAGTAGTGACACTAAGAGATGAAGAGATGTATTTGATTGCATTACAATTGTCCCTTTTTTGTTAGAATCATGACAAATGCCCCTTGCTACTAAAATTAATAATTTGATCGACATAAAGTGATAAGAAATGTCATTAGTGCGGTGTTAAATTTAATTACTGATTTGGCGCTTGCAGTCTTTTGAATTGCAGTTCAAATGTGTGTGTGTGTGTGTGTGTGTGTGTCAGTGTCATTAGACTTATAGCGTGACAGCATTGTGACTCCTTTAAAGGAGCCCACTGGTCTAGTACTCCACCCCACTGTGCCTGCCCTGTCTGTCTGTCTGTCTGTCTGTCCGTCTCCTCTCCTCTCCTCCCTGTCCTCTTCCTCTTCCCTTCAGAGAGGTGTCAGAGGAAAAGCAGCTCAGGGCGCCTCTCTCGCTCTCTCTCTCTCTCTCTCTCTCGCCCTCAAACAGCCACACAATGTGGGCTATGTGGAGGCTGTGACTGGGCTGCTGGCTGGCCCACTCACAGGATATATGAGCTGCAAGCCTGGCCAAGGCGGTGAAGGGTCACACAGTGGAGAATGTGTGTGTGTGTGTGTGTCTGTGTGCGTGCGTGCGTGCGTGTCTGTGAGTGAGAGGATGACTGTGTCACACATAAGCTCCCCCACTGACCGGTGGCTGTCTGAGCAGCAGACGCCCTGGTCCTGACGCTCCCGGGCGGGCGGAGGGTGTCCTGGTGAAACATTCCATTCTCCCCCGCCGCACCGACCAGCGTTTCCTGCTCTCACTTCCCCGTCCTTCCCTGCCTCGCTCCCTCCCCTTCCTCCCTTCCCTTCCTCCCTGCCTCGCCCCACCCACCTTCGCTCTCGCCTGTCCCCGCGCCCCGCCTCGCCTCCCTTCCGCACGCCTCCGCTATCCTACGGCCGCCTCTCCTGCCCCCCACACCCACGGGCCGGTCCCCCGTGGCTCCAGCCCCTCCACACCCCAGACTAGCGGACTCTCTCCGGGGGAACCACCTTCCATTATCGGCACGGGGGCTGGCACGGCCCCAGAGACCCCGCTGTGACCTCTGAGCTGCACTTCCATCTCCCAAACAGAATGGAAATAAAAGAAGGTGGGCGCACTACATCCATCAAAGCTGTGTAGGCGTACTGTAGCTCAGGAAGCGCTCTACGATAAGGATTAGGGTTGGACTGATACTGTATATGTTGGCTTGTCAACATTGGCCTTTCAGTGCAAATCTGAGATTGGGCAGTCAATGTTGCCCTCCGCCAAATTATGGTGAACCCACCCAAAAATGTCATTAGCATCGGCTTTAATGGATAATTGTAGTGTTCTATGTAGCGCTGGGTATTGTTAAAAAAAATTACCATACCAATACCAGTACCAGTACCCTTAAAGTGATACCGATACTAATAGAGTACTTTATTTCATAGCTTTTAGTTTCTACTTCATTTGATACTTCACCCTGCCAGCTCCGTCACATAACGTTACACCGCACAGACTGAACGGGTCATAGATGCTGCGGTAGTGGGCCAATCACACATCGCTTTAAATGGAAGAGCACTTGTGGTGATTGCCTGTGAGTAAAGCCATACCAATCGGTTTTCTTTTTTCTAGATCTGTGTACAAAAATGATCAAGGAGTTTTGGTACTATTTGGTACTGGGTTATTTTGGTCGATAGTCAATACCTTAAAGGGACCCAGTACAATACGCAGCCCTAGTTCTAAGATGGTCTAAATCTTCTTTTGATAGCCTTTTTTTGCATTAAAATTAAATTAAAATTAAAATTTTTGGCTTACTTTGACGAGGTTAAGAGAATGACTAGTGACTGAGGTTTGGGGTGATGGACGGCTTGCCTGGCTGGTTTCCCATGGCCCCCTTGTGTAGGATCCCATGCACAATATCTTACAAGCACATAAGCACCTTATGCGGCTGGTAGCACCACGTTACAATGCTAAATGTCAAAGATGTATGTATTTGTTTTCTTTTCCTGTGTCTGACCCTGTTTGTCTTGTTTGTTTCTGTAAAAATGTGAAAATAAAATATTGGAAAAAAATTCACTTTAATCACAATTTTTCCACTTCAAGTGAACGTAGCCAAAATGCAAAATTAGGATTCTTTATTTATTTTTCTTTATTTTTTCTTTAATTTGAGATTGTTTTCTGTCTGCTCCATCTTCTGCTATTTGTTGTGATCGCGGCACTGCATACTGCACATAGTCACATTCGTCCTTTGTAATATGATTACTCACTATGGGTATTAAAATGAATCTTGAATCGTATATTTTCTCCACCTTTTCAAATTTGCATTATAATCTGCAAAGAAACCTATCCAGTTAGTGATGGCTTCATAAGATAGCCTCCAAATGCTCTATAGGTCAATATTTTTGACAGATCATCTAACCAAACAGAGCCGGTCTGCTGCCTGGTCGTTGCCCTGTGGAGTCTGGATCCACATGCTGCCACTCAGACAGCACCAAGCAGCCAAAACACACCATCAATACAGCAATACAGATAGTCAATACCTTAAAGGGACCCAGTACAATACGCAGCCCTAGTTCTAAGATGGTCTAAATCTTCTTTTGATAGCCTTTTTTTGCATTAAAATGACATATTCATAGTATTCCCATGATGTCACAAGCAGTGAAATTACCTAGTGAAATACCTAGTGAAATTTCTAGTGTCGCTGACTACGTCGCATAGTGTCGCGCAAGTCTGATCGGCTGTAGACACACACACGCACAGTTGACTTCCTTGTTTTGGTTTTCGCGCGATTGAAATGAATGAACGTGTCCCGGCTATTTTTATCGGCCTGTCCTTGATGTATGACTTCGTGAAAATCACAAAGAACACCGTGACCAATTTCCCAGAGAGAGAGGATGTGAGTTGTGTGGTTGTGTGTCGTTTATATGCGGCTGCAGCCAAGTATGTTACATCTTGCCTCCCAGGTGGTTTCACTGTGCATTCCCTCTCTTCTCTTGGCTGTCTGCACTATAGCGTTTGAGTGTCACGTGACCGTTGAACCGAGGCGAACGTTCACTGAAGTATAAATGCAACACCATGAGCGACACTTTCTTTTTCGTCTGCGACCATATGCTGAGCGACACTTTCTAATAAGTATAAATTAAGCCTAACCCTGTTTTGTATTTCCATTGTCCCCAGCTGTATACTGCAGACTTTGGATATGTCTGAGTAACCCTGTCTTGTCTTTTCCATTGTTACCTTTTAGAGCTGCAACGATTAATCGAATAGTCGATCAACATCAAATTAATCGCCAGCTATTTTTATAATCAATTCATCGTTTAGACCCATTTTTCTAAGAAAAGAAATACTAAAATTATCTCGTTCCAGCTTCATAAGTGTGAATATTTTCAGGTTTCTTCAGTCTTCTGTGACAGTAAACTGACTATCTTTGGTTTGTGGACTGCTGCTCAGGACAAAAGAAGACATTTGAGGAAGTCATCTTGGGCTTTGAGACATTTTATAGACCAATCGACTAATCGACTAGTGGATCAAATAATCGTGAGATTAATCGATAATGAAAATTAGTTAGTTGCAGCCCTATTACCTTTTAACAGCAACTACACTACTGAGTAAGCCTGTGTTATCCTGCAATTATTTGAGTCAAACACTACATACATGTTTAACCCAAATGCCTCCACCAACACTGACCAATACTTCATATCAGAAGCAACATTTAGCACTAACACATGTGTGCACTGTGCAGGTATCTGGGAGTTGGAAGTGTCATATTGTATATCCCCTCACAGAAGAGTCAATGAACATACAGCATGGAGTGCTGTTTTCTGGCTGAGCTGTGTGAGCAGACAGAGCGCTGCCAGGAGACAGGGGGCTGCGTCTGATATGGCCATCTGTCTGAGAACGGCAGGAAAATGAAAAAGCAGACTGACTGACTGAGTGACTGCACTGTGCACAGCATCTCTATGAATATGCAAAGATTTAGCCTATGGATGCCCTCAGGCCATCTGGGTAGTTGCAGAGTTACAGCTAACTCGCTAGTGTTACTAGAGAGTCTCTCTTACTGCTTGAAAGTTGTCCGTTCTCAATATTTTACAGTTAATTAAATAGTAAATAGTAAATTAAAAGAGTACAAGTCTGCATCAGAGAATACAAAATCGATGTTAAAATGTAAACCAATAACACCTGGTTTAGAGGGAATTGGTATAAGCCTATACCTGCTCTACCTCTTTCCTCAGCTCCCCCTCTTCATGTCTCTCTAGTGTTAATTATAAGCTGCACCAGACCGGATTCTGGGCCAAAATTAGGGGTGCACCGATCACGTTTTTTGCCACTGATCACCGATTGCCGATCACCTATGAGAAATATCTGCCCAACCGATCATCGACCGATCACCGATTACCGATCACCGATACATATATATATATATATATATATATATATATATATATATATATATATATATATATATATATATTTTTTTTTAAGCAGCTATAGCAGTCTATTATAGAACAGTTTCCATTTTACATATAGGCCTACATTTCATGCATCAAATTGAAAGTGCAGCACATTTTCTTTTTTTTCTACATCAATATTTTATACTGTGTAGGCTAAAGGAAACCGCCAACATGATTTTTTGTGTGTGAGATAATTGGAGCACAAGACTGTGTTGAACTAAATGGCTAGTAGTTCAGTCCAGTTCTCTCAGTTCAGTTTATAAAGGAACAAAAATATTCCACTTCGGGATTTCCATGTTACCAGTTCAATGCAGTTCAGTTCACTCAACAAAAATACTCCGGGATTTCCCTGTTACACAAGAAAAATAACTTCGACCCAAGGAAACTATTTTATCGATTTATAAGCTAACGCGGCTAAAGCTAACTGGAGCTATTAACGTTACGAGGATACACGCATACAAACACGGACTTAACAGCATGCAAATGCCTCGGTAGGCTCGAGGACTGGAGGTAACCTCTCTGCGGAGTCTGCTCTAATCACCAGCTGATTTGTGTGATTCAAAGACGCAAGGGGTGTGTTGACAGTCTGGTGTGGTGTGTGGAGGTGAGTACACTGACGAAAGCAAAGCGTGTGCTTTGCAACACAATGATATAAACGTTAGAGCACAATATGAAAGTTAAACGATAGACATTGAAGACATGAAAATGGGCTGCCTCATGTTTCTCACGTGCAGCATGATCGGCTATGCAATCGGCGACAATAAAGTAATATCTGCAATCAGCCGATCGCATATTTAAGGTCAAAATCGGCCGATACAGATTGCGTGCCGATCGATCTGTGCACCCCTAGCCAAAATATTTGACTGGTAGTCTAAGGCCTACAAAATAACCCTTCAGCCGGAGGCAGAACTCGCCATCTTCGGCTGTTCGGAGTCCTCTCTGAACTTCACTACAGCTGTGCAACAATCTCTGACACAGGGGACAATTGTCGCCAAGAAACTCATTCTGCAGGAATGGAAGTCCCCCTCTCCACCCTCTCTTCAACTGTGGTTGGCGGACATGATCTCTGTTATACGGATGGAGAGACTCAGGTTCCTGAGGACCAACTCACTTGGGAGATTTCTGACTGTTTGGGACCCGTTTCTGGCACCTTGATGAGGTTGGGGGCGACGGGTGATTTGCCCGGCTGGTCTCTTATGTTGATGTATGTTTTTTTTTTTTTTTTCATTTTCTTTTCTTTTCCTGTATCTGAGTTTGTTCGTCTTTGTTTGTTGGTGTTCTGAAAATTGCTAAATAAAATATTGTGGGGAAAATTATAAGCTGCACTTGACAGAGCATTCAAGAAAAAATATACGCATATTTTTATACAATATCCCTCCTAAAACCATCATAAAGATAAACATCAACTATACATTATCCATCATGGTATCATGCGTGTGCCCTCCGTCATCTATTTCCTTGCCATGCCTGCAGTCGCAGCAGTCACTCTATCTACCGGCTCTTGTCAGGAAGAGTGTGTTTCCTCCCAGCAACTTCACTCTTTCTTCAACTGTTTCCTCCGCCCCTTTCCCCTCTCCGCAGTTTCAGCAGCTACTTCTTCTATAATTGACTTCTCCAGCAAGAGTCCGCTCCTCTCCACAGTAAACTTTACTGTTTCTTCCAAATGCTAGCAGGGAGAGGAAAAGCGTGTTTCTTCCCTCGGCGGTCTCCGGTCGGGGGCTCCGCAGCAGGCTGACTCACAGCCGCGGCCCACTCTTCCCTCCCACTCCTCCCTCCCACTCAGCCCCAGCCGTACCCCAGCGTGGGAGGCAGCGCGGCCTGAGACCAGAGCCTCCGGCTGGGCACACATACAGCCAGCACGGGCCCACGGCTCTGGAGCTTTGGAAGGCTTTCATTCCCTCTCCCACACAAACACACACACACACACACACACACACACACACACACGTAGAGCAGCGCTGCCTAGTGCCTACCCACATGCAGTACCCACACCGATTTTGAGAGCACCTCTTTAATGATGTCATGTGCCTCACATCTGAAGAGAGCAGAGGCAGGGGAAACACGTGGGAATGTGTGGGCACAACACTTTATGTGCGCGTTTGTGTGTGTGCGTGTGTGTGTGTGTGTGTGTGTGCGCGCGCGTGTGCGTGTGTGCGTGTGTGTGTGTTTGTGTGTGTGTTTGTGTGCATGAATCACACTGGCCGTTTTCTTTGACATGGCTTTACATTAAGCTGGCTTTGTAAGCTGTTTGTAAAGAGCTTTTAGTACTGCCCAGTTATTTTCAAATCACAGCTCTGGTCGAGGCTCGAGATCTAAAGTGCCAATCTGACCGTGTCTCTTTAGAGGTACAGGTGCATTAGCCTATTTCACTTCCCACCCAATTCACCCAGTTTGTGTCTAAAAGGCAGGAAGTAACACAGGTGCAAGCAGAACACTAATGAGGGTTTCCAACTTCCAATCCATTTAGGTGTTCCAGTGCCGGGGGCCTAATAAATGTCTTGCTTGCACCTGTTTTACTTCCTGCCTTTTACACACAAAATGGGTGAATTGGGTGGGAAGTGAAATAGGCTAATTGGGACAGGTTGGATTTAAAAGGAGGTAGCTGAGTCACTGGTGAGTGAAGTTGTGTGATAAAAAGCTGAAATCCTCAATTGAGTAGCTCAGAGAAAGCTAATCAGTATGACTGATTTCCACATGCCAGGTTTAACTTGTCTATCTATCTAAGTTCCTTTCATGCCATTTCCCATCAGTGAAAGCCATAGACAGCGTGTGTTTCTTACCAGCGGGATCCCTCCATCACCCGTCTTCTCCACCTTGTCCCTGATCTTCATCATGAAGAGGCAAAGCTGTGAACAACAGGTGGCAGAGGAGGAGAGCACATGCTTACTTTCAAATAGGCTCATCTCTTGGCACCTTCAGCAAACTGAAATCTAGGAAACTTTTTTCTTTCTTTTCTTTTACAAGAAATGGATGGAGTTGTCGCACACCGTAGGATGTACTGTGTAGAGGAATGCTATTCAGAAGGGCCAGATTGCTCATTAGCATATCTCACATTTGTGTGTGGGCGAATCTTTAGCAGTCCTTCTCCCTCTAGTCCCCAGCGCTCTTCTAGAAACACTGTTCTCTGTCCAATACCAACCAGGATCCTAACCCCGAAGTCTGTCCACTTCAAAAAAATAAAAAAAATCTTCCAAACACTAACTTCTATCCAAATCCAACTTTCTTGTCGACTTTTGATAGGCACCAAAAGGACAATAAGTCAGCAGCATTCACTATACTATAGACCTTAAAATGCTCAATCTGTGCCCAGATCTGTAGCCATAATGATCAATATTAATCTATTTCACATGTTGCCAGTACTGTATGTTGAAGTTACATTCAGAGCATCTTCTGTTCCTGCATGGGAAAGAGGATGAGAGATGAACATTTTAACAGTACACCTCAGGTGATGCATCCATGAAGCCGTGGCTGTACTGTACTGTCCCTCCTGCTTTCTGACCCTACTGTACAACACATCAAGATGACTGATCAGCCTCCACCCACTGTCTCTCCTGCTTTCTGACCCTACTGTAGTACAACACATCAAGGTGACTGATCAGCCTCCACCCACTGTCTCTCCTGCTTTCTGACCCTACTGTACAACACATCAAGGTGACTGATCAGCCTCCACCCACTGTCTCTCCTGCTTTCTGACCCTACTGTACAACACATCAAGGTGACTGATCAGCCTCCACCCACTGTCTCTCCTGCTTTCTGACCCTACTGTACAACACATCAAGGTGACTGATCAGCCTCCACCCACTGTCTCTCCTGCTTTCTGACCCTACTGTACAACACATCAAGGTGACTGATCAGCCTCCACCCACTGTCTCTCCTGCTTTCTGACCCTACTGTACAACACATCAAGGTGACTGATCAGCCTCCACCCACTGTCTCTCCTGCTTTCTGACCCTACTGTACAACACATCAAGATGACTGATCAGCCTCCACCCACTGTCCCTCCTGCTTTCTGATCCTACTGTACAACACATCAAGGTGACTGAGCAGCCTCCACCCACTGTCTCTCCTGCTTTCTGACCCTACTGTACAACACATCAAGATGACTGATCAGCCTCCACCCACTGTCTCTCCTGCTTTCTGACCCTACTGTACAACACATCAAGGTAACTGAGCAGCCTCCACCCACTGTCTCTCCTGCTTTCTGACCCTACTGTACAACACATCAAGATGACTGATCAGCCTCCACCCACTGTCTCTCCTGCTTTCTGACCCTACTGTACAACACATCAAGGTGACTGATCAGCCTCCACCCACTGTCTCTCCTGCTTTCTGACCCTACTGTACAACACATCAAGGTGACTGATCAGCCTCCACCCACTGTCTCTCCTGCTTTCTGACCCTACTGTACAACACATCAAGGTGACTGATCAGCCTCCACCCACTGTCTCTCCTGCTTTCTGACCCTACTGTACAACACATCAAGGTGACTGATCAGCCTCCACCCACTGTCTCTCCTGCTTTCTGACCCTACTGTACAACACATCAAGGTGACTGAGCAGCCTCCACCCACTGTCTCTCCTGCTTTCTGACCCTACTGTACAACACATCAAGATGACTGATCAGCCTCCACCCACTGTCTCTCCTGCTTTCTGACCCTACTGTACAACACATCAAGATGACTGAACAGCCTCCACCCACTGTCTCTCCTGCTTTCTGACCCTACTGTACAACACATCAAGATGACTGAACAGCCTCCTGCTTTCTGACCCTACTGTACAACACATCAAGATGACTGAACAGCCTCCACCCACTGTCCCTCCTGCTTTCTGACCCTACTGTACAACACATCAAGGTGACTGATCAGCCTCCACCCACTGCAGGTCACTGTGCTTCACTGCAGGAATGGCTGACAAAACCCATAAGAATGCCAATTAACGTGCCGTCTTGGTAATGTAGAGGTAAAAGCACTCACCTACCATCGCGGAGACCCGGGTTCAATTCCCAGCAGCGGTACTTCCAGCTTGGTCAGACGTTCCTACAGACACAATTGGCCGTGTCTGCAAGTGGGAAGTCCTGGTCGCTGTACTAGTGTCTCCTCTGGTCGGTCTGTTTTGCGGGAGGGGAACTGGGGGATATAGCGCGTGATCCTCCCACGTGCTACGTCCTGTTGGTGAAATGCATCACTGTCAGGTGAAAAGAAGCGGCTGGTGACTGCACATAGTATATCGGAGGAAGCATGTGCTAGTCTACGGTTCTCCCCAGAGAGGGTGGAGGAACTGGGACAGCAGGGGGAATTGGCCAAGTACAATTGGGGAGAAAATGGGAGAAAAACTTGATAATAATAATGCCATCTAACAGAAATGCTTTGGTTTCCAGTTTCCCCTGCAGTGTTACTGTATGGGAAAAACACACAGCTGTCATATACATCATACTCAAGGTGCAAAATGAATCACAGCAACCTCTATCAGCACTACCGGGCAGAACATCTCGCATTTATTTATTTTATTGTGTGCATTTACAATAACAAGCATGGCAAAAACCAATGAAAAATATTATGCTCAATTGTGAGAATGTGTAAAATGTGGAACCGAATTGAGTGGCTCAACTTCATACATTAATGGACACAGAGTTTTCGCTGTGTAGACTACATGTGTCACAAGTGCCCCCTGTTGGATACAGCAATATCAGAAATTGGGATGCATGGTTTTAATTATGGTCTTTGTAGAGAAAAATAATAAAGACTCAAATAGTATTGCAGCAAACATGTTAGCAGTCCACAGCAATACTGTCCCAATCACTGTCATTATAATCCATCACCATCACATCATGTTTTGTCTTCAACATGATACTAGCATCATTGCATCAGTATAGCCTAATACAGTGAGTACATGATTTCTTAGAAAGCAACGACAATCAGAATAGGTCATTCAGAGCACTATTCCCTCTCTCTCTCTCTCTCCCTACCCCTACTCTCTCTCCCCCTTCTCTTTCTCTCCCCCCTTCTCTCTCCCCCCCTTCTCTCTCAGCTCCACTCTCCTAGTCACGGGGTCTCCCCCGGGGTAAACGCATTCCAAAACACAAGAATTTCCTCCAGCCCAACTCACATACCACCCCTCCTCTCTCCCTCTCTCTCTCTCTCTCACACACACACACACACACACACACACACACACACACACACACACACACACACACACACACACACACACACACACACACACACACACACACACACACACACACACACACACACACACACTCACACACACACACAAAGTGCACAATGCTCTTGCCAGAGCCAGAGTAGACCACACACTGTTGCAATGCCATGTTCAACAGTCTCACCACATTGCTGCACAGCGATTCCACAAATACTTGAAACACTTACTGAAAATAATAATAATAAAACTAAATTAAATAAAAACAGCTTTCATTTACTTTATTAAACATAATAATGGAAACTGCTACATGAATAGCTTTTTAACAGTTATGTTCAAACCTGCACATTGTTCAAGGATGGGATAAAGCCCACAAAATCATTTACACAAATGCAAAACATTGAATTTCATAACATTGAATTTAGTAGCCTACCTTACAGTAGTATTTTCGTCATCTTGGAGCTCAGGCCGGCAAAGTTGCAGATGAAAACAGCCCGATTTGCAGACACCTTCCTCGGGTGCAAGTTCTGCAACACTCTATCCGATCTATCCGAAAAATACAAACACAAAAGCAGAAACTGAGAAAAACATCACATCAGCGAAGGCTATTAGTGTCCATAAAACAGAGACACAGTGAAGATCGAGGTGGCAAGTCTCTCTCATTAATGCTGATCTCTGTTACTCATCTGAATCTGATGTGAGTCCCCCCCCCTCTCTCTCTCTCTCTCTCTCTGCGTGCCTATGGGGCTTTACACTGGATCGGTCGGAAATGCCGCTGGCTGTGCTGCTCGGAGGAGGGGAGGCAGGGCATGCTGCACCCGCTCACACCAGCCGCCCTCTCTCTCCGCAGCGCAGCCAGCACGGGGACGGGCGAGAGGCGACCTCAGCCCGCAAGAAATCCCCCCGCCGTCCCCTCCAGCAGGGACCGTCCCCATCATGTCCTGTGCGTGCATGGACATTCAGACCTGAACTAGCGATGATGCCGCTGACTGCCGAGGACATGACGACACCCCACAGGGTGCACGCACAGAATATAATAATGAGGAGGAGAAGAAGAAGAATTAAGCACAAAAGCTTAATTAATAACATATTAATAGCAAACTGTAGCAGAAAACATTTTTGCACGCTGCAACAAATGTTCGTCTTAGCAAGCCATTTATTCTGCTATTTAAGTCTTACATCTTGTTTTGGGGAAAAAGTGGGGATTTTTTTTTTTTGCTTCTTTCCCATGCAAATAACCTACGGTAATTTTAATTGACAATTAAAATTGCCCCCCCCCCCCCCCGCCCCCACACACACACACACACACGTCACACACACACGTTAATCGTCAATATAGGCAAAATTACATGTTACTGGATGGCCTTTTTTGCCATGGTTTCGAAAGTGGGGTCCAGGGACCTGCAGGGGTCCTTAATGACAAGGTTCCAGCGGAGTCTATACCTTACCACACAGGTAACAGGAAAATATATAAGTGTCATGTTTCCTTGCTTCCGATCCCCAGCAGTGCCAGTTATATAAATCCATATAGAATAATATCTAACAAACAAAAAAGAGTTCCTATAGGTAGTGTATCTATTTTGTGGGGGAAAGAGGCATGCAAATGTTTGGGGACCCCTGATTTATAGCACCAGGCTCACATGGCTAGATGGTATAGTGGTGTAAATACACTTTAAGAGTGTTTGAAATGTTAGAAATTCTTTATTCTCATGTGCCATTTTTTTTAACAAACCGTACTTTCAAAAAGAAAACAGATGAAATTGAAATTGCTTCGAACATTATATTATATGACACAATATTTGCTGTAGCTATAACAATTTGATTTAGCAAATTAGGCTGTCACCATAATTGTTTTCAGAAAACTATAGTAAATGAGAAACATAATAAAAACATAATTTGAGTGAGAAGTAGACAGTATCTCCCTCTCACGCTGCAGCATGAGGGATCTGTCCCTTGGGGAAATACACAAGCAGTGGGATTGTACCTGGCTGGTTAAATTTATGCATATAAATTTGCATAAATTTCCTATGAAATGTGTGAGATGATGTGTTCTGGCTCACCTGTCCCTCCCCTTGGTTGCAGGTTGGAGAGTGAGAGTGATTTCTTAGTGATCTGGGAAATGAACAAATGTTTTCACTCATTGTTGTGGCCTATGAGGAGGTATGAGATCTCTAAACCACGCTGACAATATTACCAGCATGATGACTGGGTTCATATTGTGAAATTCCCTGAATAAATTATTGTGCCCACTCTTTCTCTTATCTTGTTATGAGTACAGTTATGAGTACAGCTTCTGGTATTTGGGATGGGTATTTCTTGAATGCAGGCTTCCCAGAAATATTATTTTATTACTAGTTTTTAATAGGTTTCAGAACACAATTACGTAATTGAATTTAAGACCCTGCTTGTCAGATTGGACTGTAGTGAGCATGTCATGATTTTCATGTTTCAATATTGTGGGCACATGATAGAAAATCCAAGCCTATTTTTCTCATTTAAGCATTCATTTGGCATTTGGCATGGATTGACACTGATTCATCGTACTCTTGAAGGAAGAACAGAAATGGTGAAACGACGACTAGCTTTACATATCTGATCTGAGGGCTTTAACATTTTAGCTGAAGTGTAAGCTATTTGATTAAACTTGTTCTACCCCATTAGATAAATCAAATTTACTTGAGGCATATAAACAGGGATGTATTACCGAACGGGCCTACCGGGCCCAGGCCCAGGGGCCCAAGAGCTCAGGGGGCCCATAACCCAGAGCCTCTTCACAGGGCCACCGTGTATCTTGTGCGGGACGAAATGATCCCTTAGAGCCCCAAACCTTTATTTTTGAAAAAACGTTCCATAAGTTTATGAACAATTAGAGGGTTATTGTGCTTTTGGCTTTAATTGAGTGTAACCGCACTATAAATCCAGTGTTATTTTGAGACAGGGTCCAAAATTAGCACCACCCGCCAGCCAAATGCTGGTAAAATATGCAAGTAGTTGGTAGATTTGCTTCACTCAACATCCAAAAAAACAATGGTAATCTATTGAGTGGCTGGTAAAATTTTAACATTTGAGCCATTGGTGGACAAAAAAGTTAATTTTGGACCCTGTATTGAGATACAGGTCAATTTAATTTCTTGTTATTGTGCTGTTGGCTTTGAGTGTTCAGGTGGCTGTGCTGTAAATTCTGTTGAGAGTCAGGTGAATGTATGTCTTAGAAGTAAGTATGTCTTGTGGGGCAGCTGTGGCTCAGGAGGTAGAGCGGGTAGTCGACTAATCAGAAGGTTGGTGGTTCGATCCCCGGCTCCTCCAGTCCACATGTCGAAGTGTCTTTGGGCAAGACACTGAACCCCAAATTGCTCCCGATGGCTGTGCCACCACCCGAAGGCAGCAAGCGTGAATGGGTGAATGTAGGCACATTGTAAAGCGCTTTGGATAAAAGTGCTATATAAATGCAGTCCATTTACCATTTACCGTTGGAAGTTTGGTTAGGATGGACTGTCATGGTTGAGGCAGATAGCCACAGTGATTTACAAGAAGAAAGACAGTCTGTTGACATGAAATCATGTTCAAACACAAAGAAAGTCAGAGTCTGTTGACATGAAATCATGTTCAAACACAAAGAAAGTCAGAGTCTGTTGACATGAAATCATGTTCAAACACAAAGAAAGTTGCGCACATCCAAAGAACTTTCAAGGCAGGTGCTGGGCTAAAGAAGTAGCGCCAGTTTAGCTAATTTAATTTAGCAACCCATGTGACACTTCAAGCTCGCACTCTTCTTCTTCATACAAAGACGCCATCTTTAAATACATGATAGGTTATTTAAAGATGGCGTCTTTGTATGTGTCTTATGTGTAGAGCGCAAGCTCCAAACATCACCTGGGTTGCTAAATGAAATGAGCTACACACAGGGGCGAATTTTCCACTGGGGACAGGGGGGACATGTCCCCCTCACTTTTCAAAACCTTGATTCTGTCCCCCCCACTTTTTAAACTGAAAAAATCGTGGGTAAACTGAAAAAATCATGCTTAATACGCTACTGTTTGACCAGCCATCATATTATGGCTGAGAATGTTAATTGAGTTGCTAATTATAAGCTATAGGCTGCTCCAAAAGATTGCCACGGATTTCCTCGTCTGTAAAAAGTGCGCTCTCCAGACCCTGAATGCATTTCTAATGGCGCTCTGTATGGAAATTCCCCTTTCCAAGCCGTCCCTGAAGGCAGCACTCACAGAGTTAGGCTTTTCTTAAGACTAAATAATGATATCACAACAGTATTGTAACAGCAAATTTAACTTTTGTGCTAATATTATTCAGTTTGTTGAGTTATTTTTCTGTGACAAGTATCATCCAAATGTTAATTTAAAGGTCCCATTCCGTGCAAAAGCTGTTTTTACTTCTAAATGCATATATACTGCTGTCATCCCTCCCTGTAATGAGTGCTCACAACCTCAGAACTGTCAGAGTTGGATTTCTCCCTATCCAGCTCCCCCCTGCAGTCTCCTTCAAGCCACGCCCCTCACACTCTGTTCTCCGAGACGGTTTCGTGTTACGTCACACGGCTCCTTAAGCATACTGCGCGCGGTCTCTCTCACACAAGCTACCTGCACCATTTTGTCTATTGTTTGCCATAGTAAGCTGTTTCAGCGCAAGATTCATCATGACCTGTTGGTCTGTGCCACCCATCTCAGCCCAGAATGTTTCAACAATCTGGGGCAGTACAATCAAGGTTTAGCCACAAAATTAACACTTCTAGCTGGAGCGACGCCAACTGTACGTGATCCAGCAACTGCGGAGGTGCATTCGGTAAGTCTAGGCATTTTGAGATGTCCTCTTTAGCGTAGCAACCGTTAAGTTAGCGATAGCTCGTTGCTAACGTTAGTTGTGGACACAACCTAGCCTGCTGGTCCACAGACGCTAATCTGATTGGCCGCTGGGAGCCTGGGGCGGGCTCTCCCTCAGCGGCCAATGCGCGGTTAGTTCTGAATATATTATAGAAACAGACCATTCTTGGAAAGCGACGAGATGAGGAAGTGAGAACTCCGTCAGAACGAACGGGGTTGCTATATTTTCGACAAATTAATACAGAATCATGTTTTATGGACCAGAGACACACGTTTTTAAGAGGTTACAGCTGCACGAATTGGGACCTTTAAAATGAGATATTCCTCTAAATCTGGCTAAAAACGTTAAAACTTTTTTGCCAGCCCCTGCCCCTCTAACATTCTCTGCACATCCCTGCTGCTGTATAAAGGGTTAGGTGATGAGAGGAAGTGAACATGGTAAACAGTGAACATGGTTGAATTTAAAATAAAGCACACTAATAATAATAATAATACAACCAACGTGATTTCAATATGGCTCTGGCTTTCACATCAGTATTGTTCTATGCCTTGTTCATGTCACCTGCTTTCATATCAGAGCTCTGATGAGTTGGAGGAGGTGGTGTCTAAAAGGCATGTATTTAGTGATGTGTGTAGTTCTTCATATATCTAGCCTCTTAATCTTCCCCTCAGAGTGCACCAAATTGATCCATTTTACTTTAGATAGATACTTACTTTACCCCTAGAGGGTCGGCGCTCCACATTTTATTGCGTCCCCCCCACTTGTGAAACCAGGTATTCGCCCTTGGCTACACGGGAGCTACAGTGTGTGGACTCTTAATTCTTTCCTGTATGAAATGATGTTCACCATAAGTTAAGATAAGTTAAATCTTTGACTAAGAGGATGACACTTTGACAGACAAGATCATCTATACTTTATAAACATTGAATGATGAACTTAATATGTTACCCCAAATGGATATATTGAATAGAATTTAATTTACTCTTTACTCTTACAATTGACTCTTTTAACACATTTAAACAGCACTTTAAACATCAGCCCACCAAACCCCCTTTGCCTTCTACTCAATCATTTATTACAAGACCTATAAAAACGGGAGTGATTGGGGATAATCCCATACTTTGCCCCTTCATGTTTCTGAGTGGAAGGCGATGTTTCTGCACTCTGCACATGTATCGATCCCTCCCCCCTCCCCATGCCAAACGTCATAAACGGAGCGCGCTCCATCAGACATCAGAAGGCTGGGGTTTGACCTGTGACCTCCTGTGAAGCGCGGTCGGTCCACCTCTGCCTGCCCGCACACAGACAGACAACAAACACCTGATGATATTGAGGCTCCAAGATACTGCCTGGCTTTGAAGTCACAGATAAAGATGTTTGCAGGGATCCATTTTTACGTTACGCTGTCAGATAATACATGATTTCAGGACAGCAGCAGAAAAGATGAAACAACGCCGTTTTTTTTTTACAATTACTTGAACCTTCTTAAAGCGCTATTTGTGGAAATCGTAGCATTTTTTCCACAGCTAATTGAGTTCATTATACCTTAATGTCTTTATGTAAAGCACTTGTTTAAACAAACAGCTTGATCTAAAAGATTAGAATGGCAATCCTCCCTTCACTCCCCATGGATCTTTTCCACTGAAACCTACAAACCAGCCGGAGTTATAAAGTGCAACGTCACGTCCATTAAGTCCAGTAGCATAAGTCGCTCACAAACCGCCCCTTCCACTATTTTCATCTTATTAGTGGCTTCAAAGATAAGGATGCGTCAAGTCAATGGTAGACCATGGAAATCAATGATCTACTATTATTGGTACCCCGCAGGCGTGGTAGTGCTATACCTCCACTTACAGCCCCAGTGTGTTGAGTACTGGTACCGGTTCCCATGCAGGCCATTGTGTGTATGAAGCCAGAGGTGTAGTGTGTGTTTTCACTGTCTCCTCCCTGGGAATTCCCCTCTGTCCCAGCCTCTAACAGCCTGTTGGAGCTGCAGCTGTATGGATGTGTGTGTGTGTGTGTGTGTGTGTGTGTGTATGTATAATGTATGTGTGCATGTACATACACACATGTGTGTGTGTCTATGTGTGTGTGTGTGTTTCCTCCCTGATTCCCAGGGTTGTGCGGAGTTAAACCCTCTTAAATGTCCCCCTGGCTTTTGTCCTCACGTTTCAGCTGAAATTCCCTGCATTCATCCCACCATTCAGACTCTGTGTTAGAGCGCTCAGGAATGCACTGGGTTTGACAGGCGCCTGAACTCTGTGTGTGTGTGTGTGTGTGTGTGTGTGTGTCTGTATAAACGGGTATACAACAGAGCCAGCGTTCACACATCCAAAAAGAGCAAAAAAATAGAGAGATTGGGGAGGAAGGGGTTCGGATCGCCCCGGCACACACACACACACACACACACACACACACACACGCACACACACCTACATGCAGAGGTGCGCTGTGCTCAGGAAGACACAATCAACCCACCTTTGCACACACATACTTTTCACCTCTCTCTCTGCACAGCAACATGGGCTCCTAACACCCACACACTCCCAGTCACATGTGCTCTCACTCAGAAGAGCTCTGCACCCACTCACCCCGACACCCACACAACCACCCACACACTCACGTGCACTGCCAAATAGCCCTCCCCTCCTAACCCCACCACCACCGCCTCCCGCCGTGCGAGCG
Organism: Poromitra crassiceps; assembly: GCF_964638095.1. NCBI lineage: Eukaryota > Metazoa > Chordata > Actinopteri > Beryciformes > Melamphaidae > Poromitra > Poromitra crassiceps. The sequence continues at coordinate 33,434,035 of NC_139627.1, read as the reverse complement.
CACACACACACACACACACACACACACACACACACACACAGCTTCGCACTCGGCACCAGGTATTCGCCTGATCTGGTTTCCTCTTTGCTTTGCGAGCGACCCGCGGTGATAAAATAAACACAAATACGTGATAATCACATTCCAGACATTTCTCTCCTGCTGGTGGGAAGTTTCAACTGGTTTTCTGCAAGACTCGGTTTGTGTGGTGTGTGTGTGCGCGCGTCTGCGTGTGTGTGTGTGTGTGTGTCTGTGTGTGTGTGTGTCCTGTGCGGCCCCAGAGAGAAAAAAGGAGAAAGAAAGAGAGAGAGGGGGAACAAAGAGATCTGGGGCGAAGTCTCACACATTCCTCAGCCCTGCCAATATCCTACCAGTACACTAGCCCATCACAGCTCCACACAGGCACACACACACACACACACACACACACACAGACACGTGCACGTGCACGTGCGTGCACGCACACACACACACACACACACACACACACACACACACACACAGGCACGTGCGTGTGCGCACCTACACACACACACACATAGGCACGTGCGCGTGCGCGCGCACACTCACGCACGGCACAACACAAGCGTCTGAATTCTATTGCAATTATAACTCCCCCAATTTGTGCTATACATCTGTGGTGTCAATCCAACATGAAGCATTGCACACTGTTTTTGCATCATAATAATAATCACATCATGCAACATTTACACAACATACACAACATGATCCACGGACATCCACGGCATGGCCAAACCAAACGGAGCCGGCGAGCACAGAAACACACAGAGAAATGCAATGCCACAGGCATCCGAGCAGCAAGAGGAACAGGCAGTCCTACCTTCATACAGATATTGACTTTCTTCCATACTGTATACTGACTTTGTGGAGAGAGAGAGAGAGAGAGAGAGAGAGAGAGAGAGAGAGAGAGAGAGAGAGAGAGACACATTACTGTAAAACTTAGCAGCTACTGTAGTTTGAAACAGTAGATGTAGACGGGACCTACCTGAGCACATGGCACACACACTTCCTCAGTCAACACGCTTTGTTGTCCTCCTCTTCTCTGCTGCAAGCCTGTCTCTCTTCTCTCTCTCTCTCTCTCTCTCTCTCTCTCTCTCTCTCTCTCTCTCTCTCTCTCTGTCCTCCCCTCCTGTGTCACTGAGTTTTCTTCTCTTACTGTGTTCTTCTCTTCACACTGGCCTGCTTTTATTAAAAACAAAACAAAGCTTTGTCCCTGATTTTGCACCTAACTCTTCTTCTCTCTCCCTCGCTCTCCACCAACTTGTCTCTCTTCTGTGAGTGAGGGTGCTCCATGAAGGCTGTCTTAACTAGAATGTCTCTCTCCTCCCCCATGCCGCATGGTGTGTGTGTGTGTGTGTGTGTGTGTGTGTGTGTGTGTGTGTGTGTGTGTGTGTGTGTGTGTGTGTGTGTGTGTGTGTGTGTGTGTGTGTGTGTGTGTGTGTGTGCGTGTGCGTGCGTGGTGCTTCCTTGCCAGTCATTCAACCTCCACGAAACTGACCTTATACATAGTCTTAGAATGTTTTCTCTCAATTTCTCTCCCCGTCTTACCTTTCGTTTCTCTCTCTTTCTCTCTCTCTCTCTCTCTCTCTCTCTCTCTCCCTCTCTCTCCCTCTCTCACACACACACATGCACACACACACATGCACACTCACACATGTACAAAAATGAATTGTGCTATTCTTTCTAGGGGTGTGGTGATGATGTAGATCAATATATTGAATGAATGATCAACAATCCAATATCATCGATGCAAAGTCAAAATATCTTTAAGATACGCCTTTATTTTGAAATTCCCATGGCACGTCTGTGGCACGTCCGGCCAAGCTTTTTTATAAAAAATAATTTATTGTTTTTCATTTACATGTCTGGAAGAGCTCAGAAATGTAATTGTCAAATCATATTGTAGTTGCTTCTTGTGAGTTGATATAATGTGACTGATTGTGTTAATCTGATAATCTGTTAATGATATCGTCTCATATCGATCGCATGCCCCTGAATTGAATTGAATTGAATCGAAATCGTATGGTGGCAGACTTTGTTACATCAGCAAATATCGTAGCATTGTCCAAATAATCAATATATCATATCGTGATGAAACTTGTGATTCCTTCCCACCCCTAATTCTTTCTCTTCCTACAGTATCCTTTGTCTTGACCATCGTCATGCTTAATTTTTTTTTTTACAAAATTGATTTTGTAACATGTTCAACACACACTGTTGTGCTTTTTCTTTTTACTGAGGAGAGAGAGTGAGAGACAGAGAAATGGAATGAGAGAGTGAGAGAGAGGGAGAGAGAGAAAGCAGGAGGACAGAGGGACAGTGACAGAAAGTTGGTGATGTGCACCGTAAACGGCACGGCAACCGAAAACATGGCCGACGACGCTGCTCTGTGACGGCAACCGAAAACAACATGGCCGACGCTACTGCTCTGTGATTGATACTGAAAGGTGCACTGTGTGAACAGTCACACACTATTCCCTGGGATCTAGTGGATGCAGACACAGAGAGAAAACGTGTGTGTGTGTGTGTGTGTGTGTGTGTGTGTGTGTGTGTGTGTGTGTGTGTGTGTGTGTGTTGACGTTGCAATCAGAAATTCCAAACGTGGTTCAGTAGGGCAGCGGCAACCCAAACACAGCTCTGGGACTGGGGAGGTGGCGAGAGAGAGAGAGGGACTGAATGTTGTCCATAAACTGGCGTTGTCTTTTCCATTCCCCTCCAAATATTATCCCATGTTTCCACCGGCTCCATAATATTATGGAAGGGAAGTGTATGGGTATCTGGGCTTGTCGCACGTGAAGGGGCGGCAGTCACGGTGCGGTCCGAGCGGCGCGCAGCGCTGTGCGGATGAGTGGAGCATTCATGTCTTGTCAAATATGCCTTGTTTTCCCTGCCTTTCACTTTTGACACGTAATTATGGCAGATTTAACATCTCAACAGAGGAAACTTCCTCCGGCGGCCGCTCCGTAATGACACATAATAACACAGGCACGCACCCGTGTCCGTCTGCCACCGCGGCACACACTCTCCTCCACCACAAATCAGAGGAGAAGATGAGACACTACGTTTACATGCACACAATATTCCACTATTATTCGGAAAATTACAATATTCTGAATTTGATAAGGGTCATGTAAACAGCATATTCCAGTTGCATTTTCCGAATTTGCTCTTTTTCCTAATTTTGCATTTTCCGATTAAGACGTGGGTTATTGCAGTATTATTCAGGTTATAGGAGGATTCTTTGATCATGTATACAGCACATTTGGAATATGCGTCTCAATCAGGGTTTTTACCGCAGTTTGCAACGCATGTTGCCTGTTTGTGGTCAACTGATGTGTGCTAGAAAGCGCTAGAAGAGGCAATATAATCATATACAGTAATCCATCATCTCTGGCATGCCAATTAAGGAAAAGCCGACAATTCTGATCGGGAGGAGATGAGAAACATCTAAACATTTAAAGAGAGAGTAGTGCCCACGGAAGTCCACAATGCTTGCGAGCCTGCGAGGTAATAACGTAGGCTACTAGCCTACTTTTTATGAAAGACTTGGATGCGCAACACCAAACTTTCCAGCAGCAAGCTCCTGAAATGGACCAAGTGATGCTGGTAAGAATAGTGCTGCTCTGTTTATTCTCAACAGAAAAACTCTGCCTACAGTACCTGCATCTCTCTCTCTCCCGCCCTCCCCCACGTGTCGGGGGGGGGGGCGAGCTATGGCTGCATGTAAATGGGAATATTAGTGGCTTATTCATTTAGTCTGAATACTGTCATTTTCTGAATATGGGCAAAAAGTGGAATATTGTGTGCATGTAAACGTAGTCATTGAGGAAGGAGGTTGGTTCAGATTGTGTCCACGAGGTGCACTACCTTCACGGCCACCAACAGACAGGCCTGAATCACCACTAGGTTTGGGTACCGTTCACATTTGAACTGATACTGGTACCGGTTCCGGTACCTGGAATTCGGTACCGGTACCCAAAGGTACCTTTTTCGGTACTTCACTCTCTTCATAATAAACATGCAATTTCAGTTGTAAAGAAAATAAGTCAACATTGTTATTTGTTAGAGCATTTTGCACACAGCGCTCTCAACAGGTACCGAAATTTGGCACCGATTGATTTTACATGAATCGGTACTCGGTAGTACCGGCGTAATTTGGTCGGCACCCTTCTTAAAAGTACCGAGTTCGGTACACAATCCTAATCACGACGAGTGACTTCATTTTGTTTTGTGCTTTTGTACAGCACATGAAAACACTTTGGAAACAGCCTTTCCAGTGAATGGCCATCCTGCGTGCCCACCTCCTCTTCGCATCCGCCCATCTTCCCCCGGCCAGCTGTGTGCGGAGTGTGTGTGTGTGTGCGTGCGTGCGCGCGTGCCTGCCTGTGCGTGTCTGTGTATAGTATGTGTGTGTGTGTGTGCGTGTCTGTGTATAGTATGTGTGTGTTTGTGTGTGCGTGTGCCTGTGCATAGTATGTGTGTGGAGTGTATGTGTGGGAGTGGGAGGGTGAAGGAGGATCACTCTGCGTGGGATGAACAGTGGTAGGGCTTTCTCTGCTGTTGTGCTAATAGGCCTCTTCTCCCCTCAGCAGGCTCAGAGAGCTGTCATTTACATGGAGGTAATGGATTGATGGAGAAGTGGATGGAATATGTGTGGGCGACCGATGATGAAAGCCTAGCATCTCTCTCTCTCTCTCTCTGTCCAGTAACTCCTCTTTTCCCTTCTCTCGCTCTCCTTCTCACTTTCTCCTGACCTTATTTTAAAGGAATATAGTTCGTGACCCCAAAATGAAAATTATTTCATCATCTACGCACCGTCATGCCAAATGAAACAGGTGACATTTGTTAGATAGAACACACAGGGAGGTTGCCAACACAGCTTCGTAACAGCCTTCTCGAAAACAACTGAAGTCAACGTGGACCTAATCTGTGCACCCAGAGTCTGATAACTAATCAACTCGGGGACAGGCGGCCGATAAAGAGTGGAAGCCCGTGTCAACACTTCCGCTTTCGCCGTTTACAGTCCAAAGACGTCTCATATGCATCTGTTTATAGAGATTAACCGAAATGTTGTCAGGACCTAAAACACAGACAAACAGTATCGATCGATCAACCCCAACTCCATTCTAACGTCAATCAGACTGTAAACAATGACCGCGATGCACGGAAGTGGAAGTCGGGGACACCCCGGCATTCCGAAATGTCGGCACTCCGAAATACCGGCATTCCGACAAAATTATCGGAATGGAGATCTGTCTCGCCATTGCGAAAGAACCCTAACCCTAACACCATCACATCATATACCTGTTAAAAACATCTGTGATCTGCAGCTTTTAATTGATGCAATTCCGGTTCTTTGGTTGAGTGGAAAATAGAAACGTGTTTGCCACGTGGGAAACAGGGACATTTGATTGACAATAACATTGCAAGTAGGCTACAATGTCCAAGTTTTCTCAATTAATTTCCCATTAACCCCTCTTTGTATTTGTTCCTGTTTGTTTTTCCACAGAAAACCCAACAGGTCTGGTTCGATAATTAATTTCAGTAGAATTTATTTATTTTCTTTATCACTGAGAGCGAGGGCGAGTGACATAGCCGAGAGGAGGGGAGAGAGAGGGAGATGAGAGCTGACAGAGAGCTGACAGATGAATATAGGCTACTCAATGGGGGAAAATAATTGTAGACTAATATTATAGTAGGCTATTAATTATAGCATTGGTGATTAATTAATCTGGGCGATGCAGTATGGTGTGTGTGTGTGTGTGTGTGTGTGTGTGTGTGTGTGTGTGTGTGTGTGTGTGTGTGTGTGTGAGGTTTCAGGGAGAGAGGGGGTAGAGAAAGAATATCAGCATGTTTGTGGCTCTTTACATGTGATAAAACTTTTTCAGTGAATAATAGTTGATTGCCTCACTGAATAATCTGATGTTCCGCAATTTTAGCAGCAGAATTTGATGTCCTTGCTTTTGTATTTTAATGCGACATCCTTGCATAATGACGTATCCGAGGATTTCCCCTGCACTGCGCGTGCAGCGTGGAGAATGATGGTGTGCTCAAGCGCAGTGGGGTATTTTTGCGCTAAAACCTGCTTTTCAGAGGTCTTAGCGCAAAGAGTTGCGTGCATGCCTCGCCTGGTCACAGCCACAGCTGTGTCGAGGCAGAAAAACCGGCGCAAAAGTGGTCTGCACTCGTCTAACGATAGCATAGACACGCCGTTACGGCGCGCAAACCGGCCCGCAATCGCAAAAAGCAGATAGCGCTTGACAACGATAGGGCCCCTGGAGTTCCAAAACAAAAACAGCCGAATAATCACACTTTGAATAGAAATATACACCATTATTTGTTGCAAATGGTAGCTTTTTTACTGCAACACATGAATCCTGCAGGGAGAGTTATGGAGGTGTATATGTACTGTAGTTGTGTGAGACAATAGCCTTAATGTCCACAATTAAATATTCTTTTATAACACATCAACAGGCTTTGTGTTATCAAAGAACCTTGTTTGGCAGTGGCATTGTGTCAATGGCTGAGTTTGAGTAGCATCCAAATACACAGAGAACAGATTCACTCTGTGGGAGAGTAAAATAATGTGTGAAAGGGATTCAGTCTTTTCACACTGAGGCAATCCTCCAACCAATCTGTTGCTATGAATTTAGTTGTTCAGTAAGTAAAATGAATGTCAGTAAGGCAATCTCATCTTGGTGAAATTGCAAATTTGATAGATGATATTCAGTGCATCTGCTCTATCAACTCAGATTATTTTTGCAATAAGAATACTTCAAGAATTTTAGATTCTGCTGCGCGACCTCACTCTGGCTGCTCCTTGATGGCATACTTCAGGGATGCTGAATCACCTGTCGCGCAATGTGGGACAAAAATGGAAACAGACAGAGCCCACTTGCTCCCTTTTATATATGATGATGATATATTAAGGTGACCAGACGTCCCCGATTTTCGGGGACAGTCCCCGTTTTTGGTGACCTGTCCCCGGCTGGAGCTGTCCCCGAAAATGTCCCCAATTTTCTACTGGCGTCTGCGGCCGATATGACTCTAGCTCTAGCGGGCTCATTCTTAAATCTAGAGTGAAGATACTTACAGGCTATGGGGGGGGGAGGCACCAGGGGCCTCTTCATGAAGCCGACACAGTTTATTAATTTCTTAATAAATGAAACCGGAATCATCCCCTTTTTTTATTTCATAGGTAATAACATTGGATATGTTAATGATATCTTGATTGCTGGACTGGAAATGTCCCCGATTTTCATTTGAGAAATCCTTGTCACCTTATGATATATATATATATATATATATATATATCTATCTATCTATCTATCTATCTATCTATCTATCTATCTATCTATCTATATATATATCACTGTTTCTCTTCACATCAACCGAAACTTAAAAGACCTCTTATGTTTCGAATATTCAAGCAAGGGTGCGAACAGCTGAAAGAGCTGAAAGAAAACAAAGCAAGCTTTTTTCAGAGAAATCAGATATTCAGTATCAGAATTACTTTTATTGCCACAATATGCAAGATTACATACGAGGAATTTGTCTTAGTGTAAGTATGCCATCAATATATAATTGGCTGACTTCTTGTTGTGAACAGAGAAAGGTACTTTTGACTGGCCCACGAGGCGCGATGCAGCCGAGGTCTTTGATCAGGGGATTGTCCATGGGGAATCCTACGAGAGCTCGGACAGTAAATGACACAGAGGTTAGATGTTCCACATGCATATCATTGACTTTTACAATAAAAATGTCCTCATGATTGTGATTACAGGATTATGATGATATCACTTGGATTTCATTGAGGGCCATATGACTTGGCATGACACAGAACAACAGGAAAGTAAAATTGCTCCAACATGAGATGTCAAGACTAATTAATAGCACTAACCTACAGTAAAACAAATTCTGGTGCTTTTAGAGAGCAAGTAACTTAACTCTTAACTCTTTCTTTGAAATACATAACTATTTCAGAGATATGATTGAATGATGAAGTGCAGATAATGGTTTTTATAATGGGTCTATATATCCTGGACCTATACTGAAAGGAAGATAGTTAATTCATGATCTACTGTATAAGCAGGAGTTTTAGTTTCATATAGGAGACACACATGGTTGATCAGGGGGCTTCTTCCCCCTCCTCTGAGAGAAGGGTGGTCCCATCAACTTCTTACTGACAGGAAACGCTTGCCACAAACCAACGTCTACCCCCACCCTGAGCACGCACGCACGCGCGCGCACACACACACACACACACACACACACACACACACACACACACACACGCACAGACACACATGCACGCATGCACACAGACTACCTATCACACCCATACACACCATATGATTGCAGCACACACCTATCATACACGTATTCCTCTGCTACAGTATAACTCCACATATGGCTGAGACACAGAAGGGTAGAAAGAAGGGAAAATGTTGAGAAAAACCCAGCTTGAACGCATGTGTGTGTGCGTGCGTGCGTGTGTGTGTGTGTGTGTGTGTGTGTGTGTGTGTGTGTGTGTGTGTGACTGTGATTTCCCATTGCCCTGGAGAGGGGATTCCCCTCAGTTTTCTTCTACAGAGGGGACTGGAGCCTGGGTCCCGGCAGAGATGGCGTCTCTCACTCAGCGCTGGAAACTTTTCTAATCCTGGGCTCTCTGCTATCCAAGGCTTTGATGTCTGGCCTTAATAATGACAGATTTAGCAACAATGCTGTTCAATCTCTTTTGATACATATGGGCTAAATGCTCTTATTCCATAATATTACACCAAGTATGTATGTTGCAATGCACAGGCTGTACAGCGCTTTTTTTTTTAAAGTTCTGATTACCTCTGCCAAGGATTGGAAGTGGTGCTTTTGGTGCCATCTGTTTGTCAGCAGGATTGCGGAAAAGCTACTGGGCCGATTTTCATGAAACTTGGTGGAAGGGTGTAGCATGGGCCAAGCAAGAACCCGTTACATTTTGGAGTGGATCTGGATCCGACTCACGAACAAGTAGGGCTGCACAATATATCGTTTACACATCGTCATCGCAGGACGTGTGATGTCAAAAGCAAATTAACTCGTCATGTTGCTTGATAAACTCTCACTTTAGGGGAGGAGCCTACTGAGTGAAATGCAGGCTATCTCAAAGGAGAGAGACGCCCCGCTACTGTACTCACTCATTTAGTGCTTAGCTTCAACACAACAAACATGCACAGAGAGCTCAATTGAATTATTTTGGCTTACGTTGCGTTGCTGACAGTAGCCCGTCTGTAAACGATGTGATTGCGGAGGCGGACGCATCCAGTTTGCAGCGCGCTAGCATAGAGCAGGCTGGCTGCTGCAACTCAACATGTCCGTGGAGTGGAGATTACTCTTAAAACACCAAAAAGCAAGACAGCAACTTATAAGGACACGAAGGCTAAAGTGATTATTACTAAGAAGTTGTCCGTGTCATCACTGCAGCTGTCTCTTCCCCTCAGTCTCTGATGTTGCATCAGATGATGGCAGTAACGTTACGGTAGAGTCAATCTGGGAACCCAGAGTCTATTTTTCAAATAAAAATAGACTCTGGGTTCCCAGATTGCGGTAGAGTTAATCATACATAGCGACTCATTTACACAAAACATTTCAAATAAAAAGACAAGAGACATATCTGGGCAATTAAATGTATATTTATTACTTTTCACAAAACAATTGTCTGCTGCATGTGAATCCTCGTCTCTCTGTACAGCAGGGTGCTCCAAAACCGGAACTCCCCAGATGCAGAGCGTACCACTTGGTAGTTTCTGGAGGGGGTTTCCGGGGGGGTCCGACCAAGTGTGTAAAGTGGCAGGGGTGTTTCATTGTTGATTTATTGAAACGTTAGTTAATACCTTTAATAACTTTGTTTGGCAGTGGCATTGTGTCAATGGCTGAGTTTGAGTAGCATCCAAATACACAGAGAACAGATTCACTCTTTGGGAGAGTAAAATAATGTGTGAAAGGGATTCAGTCTTTTCATACTGAGAGGCAATCCTCCAACCAATCTGTTTCCATGAATTTAGTTGTTCAGCAAGCAAAATGAATGTCAGTAAGGCAATCTCATCTTGGTGAAATTGCAAATTTGATAGATGATATTCAGTGCATCTGCTCTATCAACTCAGATTATTTTTGCAATAAGAATACGTCAAGAATTTTAGATTCTGCTGCGCGGCCTCACTCTGGCTGCTCCTTGATGGCATACTTCAGGGATGCTGAATCACCTGTCGCGCAATGTGGGACAAAAATGGAAACGGAGTCCACTTGCTCCCTTTTATATATGATGATGATATATATATATATATATATATATATATATATATATATATATATATATATATATATATATATATATATATATGGAGTGGAGATATTTATTTACGTAAGCCAAGCTCTTCTTGTGGTGCAACCAGGAAGTAGACAGCTTTGGTCATGTGACAATTTACACTAAACATGTGACACTGCACATATTTCATTGATACCCTTTAATTATTTAAATATTTGCTGCATTGATACATCATTCAGTCACATTTCTAGAGCCATATACCAACTGAAAACATTTTTTATGGTTACTTGTGACGGTCCGGTGGGATTAAATGGGTTAATCTGAAGCTGCTGTAAAACCTGTGAAAGCAGCTGAGAGTGAAAATTGAAACCTTGTTTGTATGACTTTGGGAATGCCAAACAGAAATAAATTGAGACATTGCCTTTACCACAGACTTGGCTTAAATAGAACACGGGCTGAAATAGCGGGTAGCACATCACATTAAACAAATATTAACTAGCGTATTTTGAGGGAGGAGCCATAATTACAGTAATACTCAAATGACTGATCCCAAACTGCAATAGGACACAGCGGTGCTGGACTTATGGACTGATTTGGTTTACCCATCAGCTGGCAAATGTGGCAAGTCTTGATGAAAGCAAATACATCTGATGCAAAATCACAAATGACGCAAGATCCAATTGCATGTTTTTTGAACACCCATGACCAGCTACAGTACATCATCATAGGCAGCTTTCATCCTATGCAACAGGACAGCACTTTGTACAACATACCCCTGAGCCACAATTTTCATGTCCTACGCAAGAGACACCAAAAAGGTGCTTCACAGATGGATCAGACTTTTGTTCCTGAACTAACCCCCTATGAGAGATAGACTGAAGAGGCACATGTATTACTACAACTTTTGCCTGCTGAGCAGCCTCATCTTTTCCGTGACCTAGAGTTTGAGTTATGGAGCAAGCTGGGAACATCTCCACTTCAGCTTCAGCGGTAGGAACCTGGGTCGCCACATTAGGTGGTGGAGCATCAGCCCAAACGCTGCCTCCCATCACGTCATTCCCAAGAATTATATCGACCTCTTCCACAGGCAACCCCGGGCGCACCCCAACGGCCACCTCTGAATATAGCCACGTTATAAACAACAAACTAACGCTGGTGATCCGTATGGAAACAGTGTTACTCGAAATGGTTAAAGTCGAGCTGAACCCAAGAATGACTTTCTTTTAGTTCAAATACCTGGGTATGCAGTGCACCTATTTAATAATGTATGCAAAACAAATCACAACAATCTAATTTCTTTAGTTTTTCACACTTTTTCACATCAAAAGTTCGTTTTTCAAGATCTCATTGATAACAGTAATTTACAGTTTGCTGACGTCACCTTGTACTATCATATTTCTACCCCATTTCAACCAATCATATATCACGAAATGCAGCTGTCAATCAAATCTTCATTTCAGGATAATTTTCTCTTCCAAATGAAGTAGAAAATGGCGCCTATAGTGCCTGTCATCTGCCAGAATTCCTATCCCATAAACTAACTACTAACTTGGCCAATTGTTAGAAACATGAACAAAAAACAAAAAGTATAATCTCTAAGAATGCAAAGAAATGTAACTGGCTCGTTAAAACGCGCATTCCAGGGATATCGTATCGTTACAGCAGCGATAATGGTGCGCGCATCTGAGAGCTTGGTTGTCAGGGGTTGCACTTTGGAGATTCCAGGCCAACGTGCTGCACTCTCCGCTCGGCAACACGAAGGCAGCTGCTTGCCTGCGGCTCGCTGAGCTCCGCTCCTCTCGTCAAAAGGCTCTTCCCGAGGGGAGCGCCGCAACACACTGAATCCCACTCAATTTGGAGGCGGAACACGCCAGGATTGGCCAAAGCCCAATCCAGTCCCCAGAATTGTCAAATAAAATCATCGACATGATACTATGACCCGCCTCTCAACCTGTCATCTCAGACAAGTTATGTTTTCAGTCTGAAATGGACTCATTATGCACGTGACGAACAGGTTCAGTTCGACTTTAAAAGTGATATCAATTTGGTCATTCAGTGGTGTTTTACTGCCATGTAACATAACTAACTAGCGGCTAACATTAGCCACAGTAGGCATTACCCATGAATGCATTGCTCTTAAAGGGCTCGCGCTGCCTGAACTACAGTAATAATCCATGGGGGAAAAACAATTTTTCACATGAGTGGGGCGCGTGCTAACCCCACCGTGACGTCACGATGTACCAAATATCCCATTCATTTTAGGGCA
>NC_139627.1:33396451-33416451 GCF_964638095.1 Poromitra crassiceps | reverse complement strand
ACTTCTTTATGCGGTGCCTCTCTGTGTTTTCTATTGTAACAGACTTCTTTATGCGGTGCCTCTCTGTGTTTTCTATTGTAACAGACTTCTTTATGCGGTGCCTCTCTGTGTTTTCTATTGTAACAGACTTCTTTATGTGGTGCCTCTCTGTGTTTTCTATTGTAACAGACTTCTTTATACGGTGCCTCTCTGTGTTTTCTGTTGTAACAGACTTCTTTATGCGGTGCCTCTCTGTGTTTTCTATTGTAACAGACTTCTTTATGCAGTGCCTCTCTGTGTTTTCTGTTGTAACAGACTTCTTTATGCAGTGCCTCTCTGTGTTTTCTATTGTAACAGACTTCTTTATACGGTGCCTCTCTGTGTTTTCTATTGTAACAGACTTCTTTATGCAGTACCTCTCTGTGTTTTGTATTGTAACATACATCTTTATGTGGTGCCTCTCTGTGTTTTCTATTGTAACAGACTTCTTTATGCAGTACCTCTCTGTGTTTTGTATTGTAACAGACATATTTATGTGGTGCCTCTCTGTGTTTTCTATTGTGACAGACTTCTTTATGCCGTGCCTCTCTGTGTTTTGTATTGTAACAGACATCTTTATGTGGTGCCTCTCTGTGTTTTCTATTGTAACAGACTTCTTTATGCAGTACCTCTCTGTGTTTTGTATTGTAACAGACATCTTTATGTGGTGCCTCTCTGTGTTTTCTATTGTAACAGACTTCTTTATGCGGTGCCTCTTTGTGTTTTGTATTGTAACAGACTTCTTTATGCGGTGCCTCTCTGTGTTTTCTATTGTAACAGACTTCTTTATGCGGTGCCTCTGTGTTTTCTGTTGTAACAGACTTCTTTATGCAGTGCCTCTCTGTGTTTTCTATTGTAACAGACTTCTTTATGCGGTGCCTCTCTGTGTTTTTTGTTGTAACAGACTTCTTTATGCGGTGCCTCTCTGCGTTTTCTATTGTAACAGACTTCTTTATGCGTGCCTCTCTGTGTTTTCTGTTGTAACAGACTTCTTTATGCGTGCCTCTCTGTGTTTTCTGTTGTAACAGACTTCTTTATGCGGTGCCTCTCTGTGTTTTCTGTTGTAACAGACTTCTTTATGCGGTGCCTCTCTGTGTTTTCTATTGTAACAGGTGCTGAGAAGGAGAGGCAAAAGGGGCTATCCCCTATCACTCTCACTACTGCCTATCTATCTCTCCATCTCTCTCTCACTACTGCCTATCTATCTCTCCATCTCTCTCTCATGACTGCCTATCTATCTCTCCACCTGTCTCTTCCTCTCCCTCCTCCCCCCACTTTTTTCTCTCATATACACAAACACTGTACGTCCTTCACCATCCTCTCCCAGTATTTCAGACAAGTATGTCCAAGAACGAGCGCTTGCCGCAATCAGACAGCGATTGTTGCGCCGGTTGTCGTACCTGAATATCAATACACCAATTCAACCCACTGTCGCCCTCCATCGGGGTCAATGCTGTGAAGCATGTGCTAATGAAATGAGTCTTTTTGAGCCAGAGAGAAAGAAAGGAAGGGAGGGAAGAAATGAGGAGCGCTGTTTGGTTTCCAAGCAACAGTTGCGCTGGGTGCAGCGAGAGCCGCAGGGTGGGTTCCTGTGTTCCCATGTTTCTGCCTTCGTCTCCACATTCTCCTCCTGAGGAATTTGACCTCCCTGACCTCTCTGAATACGTCTGGATTTACCCTCCCCTCCGACACAATCACACTGCACTGTAATCACACTGCACTGTAATCACACTGCACTGTAATCACACTGCACTGTAATCACACTGCACTATAATCACACTGCACTGTAATCACACTGCACTGTAATCACACTGCACTGTAATCACACTGCACTGTAATCACACTGCACTGTAATCACACTGCACTGTAATCACACTGCACTGTAATCACACTGCACTGTAATCACACTGCACTGTAATCACACTGCACTGTAATCACACTGCACTGCAATCACACTGCACTGTAATCACACTGCACTGTAATCACACTGCACTGTAATCACACTGCACTGTAATCACACTGCACTGCAATCACACTGCACTGTAATCACACTGCACTGTAATCACATTGCACTATAACCACACTGAACTGTAATCATACTGCACTATAATCACACTGCACTATAATCACACTGCACTGTAATCACACTGAACTGTAATCACACTGCACTGTAATCACACTGCACTATAATCACACTGCACTGTAATCACACTGCACTATAATCACACTGCACTGTAATCACACTGAACTGTAATCACACTGCACTGTAATCACACTGCACTGTAATCACACTGAACTGTAATCACACTGCACTATAATCACACTGCACTATAATCACACTGCACTGTAATCACACTGAACTGTAATCACACTGCACTGTAATCACACTGCACTGTAATCACACTGCACTGTAATCACACTGCACTATAATCACACTGCACTATAATCACACTGCACTATAATCACACTGCACTGTAATCACACTGAACTGTAATCACACTGCACTATAATCACACTGCACTATAATCACACTGCACTGTAATCACACTGCACTGTAATCACACTGAACTATAATCACACTGAACTGTAATCACACTGCACTGTAATCACACTGCACTGTAATCACACTGAACTGTAATCACACTGCACTGTAATCACATTGCACTATACTCACACTGAACTATAATCACACTGCACTGTAATCACACTGAACTGTAATCACACTGCACTATAATCACACTGAACTATAATCACACTGCACTGTAATCACACTGAACTGTAATCACACTGCACTGTAATCATACTGAACTGCAATCATAAACCTTTTGATCTTTTGATCAAAGTTTGCATAATGTCCTCTGTGTGTTGATGTGATTTGCTGACTGTAGAGGTTTGTACTTTGCTACATGCGAGGGAAAGCAGTTCAAACTAGAAGGGCACTCCATGAAGGTCAATAGTCCAGTCTTCTACGAATTGCTTGTTTGTGCGTTTGATCCGGATCCACTCCAAAATGTAATGGGTTCTTCCTTCCACAAAGTGTCATGAAAATGGGGCCAGTAGTAGTTTTCCGTAATCCTGCTGACAAAGCGACACACAAAGCGACAAACATACAGTACCTATAGCTCCTTGACGGAGGTAATGAGGACACAGTAAAGGCCTAAACATGGTCGTCCGTCAGAGCCTCGCCCCGCCCTCCCCGTGTGACGGCGGGTGGAGCCCCGTCCTACGGGGAGGGGGCGCCGTCGGCTGCCGGGGGCTGCTCGAAAATGTGACTTCACGGCGACGATACGTGCGTGACGACAGCTGCAGGAGAGTTGTGATTGGCCGTTGCCCTGGCTCTTCGTCGTAAAGTCGCCTTTCAAAGCATGATGTTAGATTATAACAACTAGTTGTGTGGCTTAGCCTTCCCAAATGTTGAGGGTCGTTTTTTAGAATTTAATACATAGAATTGGGAACGTTACATTCAATTTCATTCAGACTGCCTGGCACACAATCTCCGCCATTTTCACACGGAGCTTCCGCGGGGGGGGGGGGGGAGGGGGGCGTAGTGGCGTCCGAGCATGTGGGGCTCGCTGGCGCCGCCAGACGGCGAGACGGCTCCAATTCGAGGCGGACGGACGACCATGTTTAGGCCTTTACACATCATGAAGCCCAGAGCACCAGCCATTCTACATCAGCATGTAGCTGAAGACAGTTTCTCAAATCAGAAAACATTGGCTTTGCACAGTCTCACCACACTAAAGAAGGTAAATAAGGCAGGAGTGTGTCAGAGAGATGCTAATTGCCTTGAGTGTAATTACAAAAACAGAGAGAAAAAAAATTAAAATAAAATAAATTATGATAATTAAGGGACTTGTTTAAACATCTCAGCAGCGCTCCTGACAACTACAAATGCAAATGATCAGTCACAGGTGAAAGAGAACTCATAACATCCCGACAGAAATCTTCATCGCTGTCATTACTAGGGGTGTCACGATTTCGATTCTGACTCGAAAATCGATCGAAATGAGCGTTCAATTTCGACCTTCAAACTTGCAGGCAGGATCGCGATTCTCCCAGACCAGTATTATTTCCCCCTCTCCACCCCACTTGCACGCGCCCAAAGTAAAAACAAACACAACTTTTCAATGACGACACAGCAGCTGAGCACAGTCCATGAGCTGAAAACACCGGTAGGCTGCATCTAGTGAGATTCTGCTTCTGTCCTATTAATGGTCTTTGCACATATAGTCCGAATTGTTATTTTCTTTAAATCCATCATCCGAAAAAAAAACATCACGCACAGACACCTTGCACACTGAGTGTGTTATATTAATAAGTTTGTCGTTCTATTCGCAATGCGAGTCAAATTCTCGTCCTCTCCTGTATGCACATTACAACATCGGTGACAGGCAGCACGGCTGACTGCAGCAGTGGTGAGGTGGACTGGAGAAGGCAGATCATAGCAGCAGGTGGGGGCAGGTCGGGGACAGGGGCTCTGTGCTCACCTTCGCCTCACCTCGCCAAAGCTGGCTGTGGTGCGCCGTGGCTGGGCCGCACCAGAGAGAGTGCAGCGTCTCTCCAGCTGCCACTCCGTTCAGCCTCTCCTCTGTCTCTCTCTCCCTCCCAAACACAGACACAAATGGGTCAAATAGCTCGCAAAAGGCTTTTGACTGATGCGAAAAACGCAGAAAATCAAACCTGTTAGAACGGCCGAAATTGACAGACTCGGTTTGTCAACGATGATTGACACAAGTGAGGTCATTTTTTTTTTTTTTTTTTACGTGCGGCAATTTCGGTCTTGGTGTGTAAAGACCATTTATTGTTTACTTTGTTGTCAGATCACTTAGGCTATATCTTTTGTTGATTGTCCTGAAACGCTTTGGCAATTTTGTCATTACATAAATACCAGCAAATTGAATTGATTGTTTATTTGGTATTGACAGAATGGCAGTGTGAGTTATTTTCATACAGAGTTATGGAGATGAAGATGGATAGATTTATTATTGCACTTTAAATAAATCATTTAAGTTTGACCATATGGCCTTATTGTGGTACAGTTTAGCAGGGCATAAAACCAATGATATGTTGCTGTAAAGACTTGAGAGTCTAACAAGGGCATAGCCGTCAGTGCTGGAATATGTGTGTGTGTGTGTGTGTGTGTGTGTGTGTGTGTGTGTGTGTGTGTGTGTGTGTGTGGAATCAAAAATCGAATCGAATCGTGACCTTAAAGTCAAATCGAATCGTGACACCCCTAGTCAGTGGCGGACTGCATAATCGGGCACGTCGGGCAAATGCCCGGTGGCCTGGCCTGGCCTGGCCTGCCAATTTTTTTTTTTTTTTTCTTCTTTTTTTTTTGCAGGCCAGGCCAGGCCAGGCCACTCACTGAACAGCAGGCCAGGCGCCGCCTACTGGTTTACTAGTGGTTTTATTACTTTATTCAGGTTTAAAGTGGGTGCATCTCATTGTAAAATTGGACTTGGCCCAAATTGGGCTTCAAACGGCCCAAATTGGGCTTCAAACTGCCCAAATCGGGCTTCAAACAGCCCAAATCTGGCTTTAAACGACCCAAATCTGGCTTCAAACGGCCCAAAATGGGCTTCAAACGGCCCAAATTGAGCTTCAAACGCCCCAAATTTTTCGCACGCGCGTTGGCCCGTATCGGCCTGGCCTGCTTGGTATCTAATGCCCGGCCTGAATTATGATCCCAGTCCGCCCCTGCCCCTAGTGATTACTTGTATGCGTTCACTGTGCATGTGCAGTAACTGTACTGTAAATTCAAACCTTAAAGATATTATACAGTACCATGTGAGGTGAGGTGACACTCTCTGACTGATGGCTGGGAAGCCAAAACTGTTTAGTGTGTGCGCGCGCATGTGTGGGGGATGATTAGACAGAAGGCTGTCTGAGACTATAGTACACACTCCATCTGGACATAAAGGCACTGTGAAAAAGAGTGAGAGAGAGAGCGAAAGAGACGGTGAGATTGTAAGCCTGAATTATAAACAGCAACCTGTCAAATTGTCACCGGTTTCGCACTTGTGCTTTTGACTGAGATTTCTCATTTGAAGTGTTATGCAAAATATATTTTTTTAATTATAGAATTATGATTAAAAAATGCTTTTGAATAACACATAAAATAAGACATCTCAGTCAAAAGCACAATGCGAGACATGTGACATTTTTGCATATAGAGGCTCTAAAATGATATATTTAAACAAAAGTGACACCTACTCTTCCAACATGATAATGGAGTAAAATAATATACGATTCATCAGCAGTATCATTTTGTAGGCGGCAGATGGTCTTGCGGCACAAGCCACTCGCCACTTGACTTCATTGTAAAATAGCAGTACCAAAAGAATATATAGAAAAATAACCGAATTAATCTAGATTAGTAATTACACAAAGACACCATGACATGACAATATATTACATGAGTCACACGATTTTAGATGGGTTAAAGTAATATTTCCGGTGTATCTTGTGCATTCTATGACCAGATGAGTTGTAAGAAATTGTCATGGTTTCTTTGGGTCACTAATAAACGTAATTAATTCTGTAATTTCTCTATGATTTCTTTGGTACTGCTATGGTACATTGAAGTCAACGGTGAGTGGCATATGTTTTCCCCCTAAAAGGGGGCAGGACCGTGAATACAGTAGTGAGATGGCTGTCAGTTGGATGTTGAGACAGCAAGCCATAAGACTCAGACTCAGACTCAGTGACAGTGTAATTTGAGCAATTTGGAAGTTTTGAGTTCTTTCTCTGCCTCAGTACAGAACTTATCTTGGCTCCTTTTGTGAAATGTCTCAGTGATGGATATCATCCATGTGAATATCACTTACATTGTTACATCTCCTCAACCCCCTCTTGATCATTTACATTTCTGTTATTTTGGGGGAAAGCAGTGACAGGCTCAATGTACCATAATCACTCAGCCTGGAAGAGTTCTAACTCAGCAGCTGGCAAACCTCAAGCACTTTTGAAATGTTGAGCAAATCTGACTGAGAAAATTAGGTGACCAAATGTTAATGTAGCCTTCTGATAATATGCTATACTTAAAGGAAGGTTTTTCAACCAACCAGATTTGCATCCTCACAATGTCAGTAATACTGTATGAGCAGATGGGCAGCCTTTACTTTCCCTCAGTCTACTCTACAGGGAGAGCTCCCAGTTTATTTCATTTATTTTATTTAGAAGTTTATTTCAGGGACAACGTACAAAAAAACATTAATGTCAGAAGAGAAAAGATGCATTGCACTAGATTATAGCTTTTGCTATTTTACATCTCCAGTCCCTTGTTCATACAATATAAAACAATACAATAAAAATATACAATGTAAAACAATAGAATAAAACCATACAATAACATATTAAAAGAAAACCTTACGGTCAATAAGCCTACTTACACAGAAGCCAGAGGCCCCAGTGGTTAATTCTCATCATGCCCCCCCCCCCCCCCCCCCCCTTAAGGGTACCCTTAAGGGTACCCTACTGAAAGTGGGAACAGGATTGATTAGCTGGCTATTATCTGGCAAAAGGCTCTGTTGTGATGCGTTTCACGTCACAATGCTCACAACGGAGATGCAGAAGCTCTGCTCGAGATGCGGAATCTGCTTGAGGGCTGTCAAGGCGGATCCAGGGCAGTTGTTTATTTTTATTTTTTAAGTATGCGCACATCGAGAGCCTTAACAAGCCTTAATGACTTGCAGCTGGCAGGGGCGGAGTTTGTGCAGGCAAACAAACGGAGGATATTTCTCCGTGTGGAAAACATATAGAGAAGGTAAACATTGCCCATCTGCTTATATTACCAAGATTATAATGATACAAAGCGGGTTGATAATCGGCAAACCCTCCCGTTAAGTGGTTTTGATGGTCATACGGATTCTGTTCTTTATATGCCCAGATGACTCTACACACACACACACGCACACGTGCGTGCGCACACACACACACACACACACACACACACACACACACACACACACACACACACACACAGATGCACATACGTATATACATACACATAGACATATAAAACAATGCACATTATTACAGTAAACATATGTAGTAGTAGAAAACTTGAATGTCCTCCAAGGAGGCAATTTGTTGTACAGCACAGTACATGAGGACACAGACACATTAAAATAACATACACAACTCGTAAAAATCATAAAATCATCTGTAGTGGTCAAAAATACTACAAAAATACGCAACAATACTGTGCATTAAAGTGCACATGTTAGCAGCCCTACATATTTAAAGTGCATATCTGATAATAATAAAACAACAAATATACACAACCATACATACCCACAAATAGATACACACTGTATACTGTATGTGCATGCATGCATGCATACATACATACAGTACATACATACTTGTACAGTACACATCCACACAAATATAAATATAGTACAAACACGCACACGTGCGCACACACACACACACACACACACACACACACACACACACGGATGCACATACGTATATACATACACATAGACATATAAAACAATGCACATTATTACAGTAAACATACATATATACACAACCATATGCATACCCACAAATAGATACACATGTATGTTACTATGCATGCATGCATGCTTAGTAACATACATACATACAGTACATACATACATACATACTTGTACACTACACATGCACACAAATATAAATACAGTACACACACACACACACACACACACTTGCAGAGGTGTTGGAGAGAGTTGACCTGCGTGCTCAGTGTGTTATGTAAGGGAGCAGTGAGTGCTCGTCAGATCCTCCTACAGATGCCTGAGCAGTCACGACTAACATGTGGACGCTCTCCATCCATCCACTCAGCCTCGTTAGTGCTGACTTCACCTTAGCCCCTGCTCCTCAGTCCCACACACAGAAAAGACACACACACGCGCGCACACAGACAGAGATGCACACACACACACACACACACACAGACACACGCACACACACACAGAAAAGGCACACACGCGTGCACACGCACGTGCACACATGCACACACACACACAGACACACACACACACACACACACAGAAAAGACACACGCACACACACACACAGACACACACAGACACACACACACACACACAGACACACGCACACATCCATAAAGGTACTGTACGTGTGTACAGGTGCAAACGAACGCATGTCCGCACACACAAATACCGCACACGCATGCATGCAGCACATATACTCACGTAGGCCTGTCACGATAAACTGTTTGTTGGCCGATATATTGTCCCAGAAATATTTGTGATAACGATATTACCGTATTGTCATTTTAAAGACAATTGTTTTGCCACTGATATAATGATGATATAATAGCTTAATAATGCAAGTACACCCTTTCAGATAGCATTGAACTTTTAAACCTCTAGACCTCAGTAGTGGGTTTGGCTCGACGTATCAGTCTGGACTCCTAGCTGTCCACAGCCATTTCAGTGGGTGGGACAACTTGACAGACAAGTGTCTCCTTCATCCAATTAGTGTCGCCAAATCAAATCGAAAACCTCTTTTCCGTTGAGAAACTCCGCTGGTGCATACATACTCTTGTTCTTGTTTAATTGTTGTTAAAGGATAGCTTTACCAGTAATCAACCCACTTTGTATCATAATAATCTCGGTATTATAAGCACATGGGCAGTGTTTTACCTTCTCTCTCTGTTTACCTCATGGAGAAAATGCTCCTGGTCCTGTTAGTGTCCTCTAGAGAGAGAGTGGCGTCAGCGGAGGACCAAAATGCGAGACTCATTAGCCAATGAACAGCCAGGAATGGGTCTCGCGCTACTTTTGCATGCTAAAATAAAGCTGATAATGTACAATTTGATTCAAGGGATGAAAAACCCTTTCAGAGTACAACACAAACTGTCTATTTTGCTGCAACTCGACAGTGCTGCTTTTTTTTACTCAAGAGTTCCAGGACCTTACTTCCTGGAAAAAAACTGGTCCATTGGAGTGAATGGAGATGTCGGAACTCTTCTATTATACGGCTCTGGGTCCTGTCAGGCAGAAACTCCGCCCCCACCAGCTGCAAGTCATTAAGGCTTGTTAAGGCTCTCGATGCCATCGGATGTGGCATACTTAAAAAATAAAAATAAACAATAACAGCTGCCCTCAGAGCAGATTCTGCCTCTCCAGCAGAACTTCCGCCGCTCCGTTCTGACGCATTGTGACTTAAAACGCGTCAGAACGGAGCGCTTTTGCAGAGGAGGAAATGAGAGATCTCTGTGAGGAAAACACAGAGAGAGGTAAACACTGCCCATGTGCTTATATTACTGAGATTATTAATGATACAAAGTGGGTTGATTACCGGTAAAGCCATCCTTTAAGAATATTGCTGAACTGTAACTTATGGCTGTTTACTAACATTAACATTACCACTCGCCGCTTCAGGAGCCGCCATATACTCTTGTTGTCAACTACGAGGCAGGTCCCTGATTGGCCCGTGCACTTTGTCATATTAGGAAATGTCTGTGGGCGGGGCTTAGCCCGGTCTCACTCCGATACTACTATATCAGCGCTCTGTCATGCACTGTGTCTCAGATGTTAACGAGCACAGTAGCTACCTTTGTGCGCAAATAATGTACGCCCAGGGACGGCCCGTTAAGCCGTCGCACCTCAGCCGTTATTATGGAACGAACATGGACGCACCTGGCCGGTGGTGAGGCAAAGGTCAAGTTACGCCGTGGGGCTGGAGCTGGTCTTCCAAGGGGAAATGACCCTTTTCCTGGTTATGGGTTAGGGTTAGGGTCTCCAGGCTTGGCTCTGCCCCCTCCGGGGCTCTTCGACCCCCTTTGTCGGAGACCCCCGGGGAGACAACCTTCCCCTGGAGACCCTAACCCATATCTAAACCCTAACCCTAACCAAGTGGCTACCAGTGCCTAATCCTCCTTGCCCCCTGTGCCTAACCCTAAGAGACCCCCTCTTCAATGCCTAAATCTAACCTGTGCCTCCCAAGGCATAACTTGACCTTCGTCTGACCCTAACAGGTGCTGAGTGCGCCCGTGGGCATACATTATTTGCGCACAAGGGCACCATGCACATTAACATCTGATGCACAAAGTGCGTGAAAGAGTGGTGATATGGGACGCCATCGGAATGAGAATGTGTTGGCATGTCAGACTCATCCGCAGAACCATAAAGGATGCGAGGTTATGTGATCAGGATGGTTTACCAGGCTATAGGGGAGAATGGGGCAGAGGGGTCATGTGATCAGGATGGTTTACCAGGCTATTCACCTTATGTTCAGACCTTACAGTGGGCCAAATTCTTCCGGGTCCGTCTAACACTTCCGGCGGTCACGGCGCCAAATATGAAAGAACGTCATGAAGAAGAGAGTCGTTTTTGTAGTGGACAGCGCAGGGTGTAAAACAAAAACGTAGCCTACTACTTTGAGCTCGGTACACAGCAAGCAAGCGGAGTATCCACTGTTAGCCAGGTCAGATAACGTTATCGTCGACAATGACGAGCACTTTCTTGTAAAACATACCTGGACTCCAACAAAGAAAGTTTCGGATGGTTTTCTCTCCTCCGAGGCAGCGCGAGCCATTAACGTTAATAAAGACCCGCAGACGTTAACGTAATTCCCTGGAATGCGAGACTTAACGAGCCAGTTACATGGCGTTGCATTCTTAGACATTGCCGTTTGCTTTTATTTGGTATGTTACATACAATTGGCTAAATTATTAGTTAATTCAGAGGTAGATGATATTGGAGCAGCGCAGCCATTTTTTATTTTATTTTATTATTATTTTTAGCCGGAAGTCGTAGGACGGCCACAGAACCGGGTCAAATGGGCGTGGCTACATAAGGTGAATAGGGGAGAATGGGGCAGAGGGGTCATGTGATCAGGATGGTTTACCAGGCTATAGGGGAGAATGCGGCAGAGGGCTGAAGGGACCACATCTAAAATCCAACCTCTCAACCATATCCTGTCCGCGCGCTGACGGACGAACACCTAAATGTTAAATATTCTTTAGAATTAAATATTCTGCTGTACGATCAACTCAAACTCATTCTGAAATCTCTCCAAGTCCTAGAACCTTTTAGAAGTGTTTTTCCGGTCTCAGGCGTATTTCAGCGTGGACCCCCAGCAGCCTTGGCACCCCGGAGCCCCAGCAGCCTTGGCACCCCGGAGCCCCAGCAGCCTTGGCACCCCGGAGCCCCAGCCTCTCAGAAGGCTGTAGCTGAGAATAGCAGGCGGATCCTACCCACCATCTGATGTTCTCATGCAGGCAGTGCTGCCTGTGGGGAGAGGGATGAACCCTGATGAATAAATATGAAGATAACCTGCACCTCTGCTGCACTTTCTCTCTTCCCAGTCCCCATATGGCTCTGTGAGGAGAAGGAGAGGAAGAAAACATCTCCGATTTTCAAACAGCCTCTAGGCCATTGTGTTTGTGTGCGTGTGTGTGTGTGTGTGTGTGTGTGTGTGTGTGTGTGTGTCTGTGTGTGTGTCTGTGTCTGTCTGTCTGTCTGTGTGTGTGTGTGTGTGTGTGTGTGTGTGTGTATACAGTGTGTGTTCAAATATCTCTCTTTATGTGTGCCAGAATCTTTGTGTGTATGCATAAGTGTGTGTCCATCGCTCTGTGTGTGTGTGTGTGTGTGTGTGTGTGTGTGTGTGTGTGTGTGTGTACTGTGTATACAGTGTATGTGTTCAAATATCTCTCTTTGTGTGTGCCAGCATCTTTGTGTGTATGCATAAGTGTGTGTCCATCGCCTGTGTGTGTGTTAGTGTGTGTGTGTGTGTGTGTGTGTATGTGTGTGTGTGTGTGTGTGTGTGTGTGTGTGTGTGGGCGGTACTGTGTAGGTGTGAGCAGTGGCTTTTTGACAGAGCCTCCAGTAGCATGCATTTACTGTATGAATCTTGTTTTATTTCCCATCTCCTATTGAGTGCTGCATTAACCGCACCTAGCAGCGCAGCTGAAGTACTGAATGAAGGCAAGTAAACAACACTTTCTAAAGACTAATTTCCGAAGGTCAGCCTCATGCTGAATGTTACAGCAGTGTTGACAGCAGTGATGAAGGTCAGCCTCACGCTGAATGTTACAGCTGTGTTGACAGCAGTGATGAGCAGTAAGGATTAGGGATGAAACGTTTACCGGTTTAATGAAAAACCATGATTAAATTGCTGACGGTTTAGCCTACCGTTTCAAATGATCATTAAAAGCGTCTTACCGTCATTACAGTGTTACTGTGATGCAGTGCTTTGAAAAACATGTTAAATGTTAACATGTTAAATACTGTCATCATCAACCAAAGTTAGCAACAGTCTCCCAGATACAGGTGAAATATTTTCGGTGATTGTATCGTACTGTACTTTTTGGGCCTGAGTTTTCAATATAAAACTTGGTGAAATGATTACAGTGAGTCTATCAGTACTTTTTCCCAGCACATTTGAACAATTTGGCAATAATACTGATAACCGCGACAATTTTGGTCGCTATAATCATGATATGAAATGTTCATACCATTTCATTTTTCTCTATCTAGTAAGGATACTTTGATCGTGAAAAAATAGATCTTTTACATTGTAATCATATCAGGACCAAATCACCCCTCTGTTTTCATTGTGAATGAGTGCAACAAACAAGGCGAGCTCGGTAACAAACACTCATCACTAATGTACGGGAACCCGCGGCTGATGTGTAATCTGTTGTGAATATGTAAATAATTTGATATCAGTGGCTGGTGTACTTTCTGGGCATGGTGGCTAGTGTGCTGGTTGAATGGGAAAGAGGTGTGGGTGGGGGATTTGGTCCACTCAGTGCCGTATGGCACTTTGGTTTGACTATCAGCAGGTCTATAATGACAAGGGGAACCAGGCAGGGTAATCCCAGCATTATGACTGGTCGCATGATAGACTTCCACTGAATCCTCACAGAAAACCAGAGGTGGAAAGAGTACTGGCAAATCCTACTCAAGTACAAGTATTGTTACTTTAGTGGAAATTAACTCAAGTACTTAAAGGATGGCAATATAAAAGGATGGTAATATACGCACATGGGCAGTGTTTAGCTCTCTCTGTGTTTTCCTCACGGAGATCTCCCATTTCCTGCTCTGCCAAAGCGCTCCGTTCTGATGCGTTACGCGTCAGAATGGAGCTGCGGAAGTTGTGCTGGAGAGGCAGAATCTGCTCCGAGGGCGTCTGTTATTGTTTATTTTTATTTTTTTAAGTACTGTATGCGCACATCCACAGAGAATCGCATGGAGAGCCTTAACAAGCCTTAATGACTTGCAGGCAGCTGGTTTCTGCAGACATGGAGCAGGAGCAAATTCACCATGAGGTAAACGGAGAGAAAAGGCAAAACACTGGCCATGTGCTTATTTTACCTAGATTATATATGATACAAAGTGGGTTGATTACCACTAAAGCCATCCTTTAAGTAAAAGTACTAGTCCAGGAAATTACTCAAGTAAGAGTAAAAATGTTGCCTATTTAAAAGTACTCAAGTAAAAGTACATTTGCGTTACTTTAACTCATTGAGTGCCAGCCACTTTTGGAGAACGGACGCTCCCAGTGCCAGATTTTCAGAGCGTTTTCAGTGATTTCTCGAGGCCCACAGAATATTGTGTGATATTACTATGTAAACAGCGAACACGCACAAAGAACGAGGAGACTCTATTGTATCATCAGCAAAAAAAAGTTTATTGATACCATTTTCCGTTCTTTAGTTATGAGCCGGAGAAGATAGGTTGTTTTGAGCAAAAAGAGGGGTTTCAAATTAGAAGCTGAGATATTCAGCCTTTTGTGAAATGAAGCATTTCAAGCACATTCACTGACTCTGAAGCTAATATTTTCTGACCTGAAACATCTGAACAGTAATTTCCTTCAATAAACAGCACCCACACCCCCCTCAACTCCAAACTCCTCCTCCGTGGGAGTGTCTCTGGTGGCTCTGCTCGCTGTGCTGGCTGCTGCGTGTGTCAGGCGAGTCTCTGCTGCCTGCTATGGCAGGCTCTGCTGCCTTACGGATCCACGTTTGGATGGCGGCCGCTCGTCGGGGGAGTCTGGATGGGGCTCGCGTTCGTCTGCGTTTCTGGGGTTTCGGTTGTGAGCTGGGATGAAGCTGCGTCCGATTATAGGCTTTCTGCTGCGCGTTTCAAAGTGCGCTGCACCCAGTCTATTTTCGGAGCGCTCAGCCTTGTGCGCCGGCTCCCAGCGCGACACTGAAAAGCCAAACCATTCTCACGAGAATGGTTTGGCTTTGGTTTTATTTTCTGGCTGCTAATCGTGTGGAGAAACTATGCAGCAGAGACAGAGACATTTGTGGGAGCGGATTGACTGCTGTTCGCCGCTAACGTTGGCTCCAGGCAGCCAGAGCAATCTGTGCCGCTCTGGCTCATGCATCGGTTTCTCTTTCATCACGGGGCTTTTTCTGCTTTTTTTCCTCAACTTTCTCTAATCTGGAGAGCACTGTCGCCACCTAATGGGTCCGTAAAATAGGTTATACACCTTCAATAGCTACAATATTTTTACAGGAGATGCACAAGGCTTTGATCCACGTCCCACCGTCAAAAAACGCAATTGACGACTTTAGTCGTCTTTGGCACTCTACGTTACTATTCGCTTTGACGACTATACTCGTCCTTGGCACTCAATGAGTTAAAAATGTTTTATAATTTAATTATTTACCCTAATACCTTTCACACATCCAGCACATGTGCAGTGTTACCTAAGCTGTCCCTGTCCTTGTCTGTCTTGTCTTTCTGAACAGCTTGTTCAGATGCAGCCAGGGATGCTCAGTTTGGTGATTCTCTCCTTTGCCAGACGAGCTAGATTTGCTAGTAGCAGCAATATTACAATCAGATACATTCATTTAGCTATAAATGTGATGATGGGGATCATTACAAATTGATTGTCTACACCTGTCTAAATCAATTAGCCAGTTTTGAGCATGAGCCATCAGTTTGGACGCCTTAATTGCGGAAGTGATTCTGGACCTAGTGAGCAGTCCCTATAGAGAGCCAAAGTCAACGTCACTTCCTGCCTTATTGTGTGTACCAGCGTCTGAAAAAATATCAATGCTGGTGAACGGAGACAGACGTTACTTTTTTGATCCCGTTTGAATTGTGCCACGGGGTATACATGTAAATTTTGTGAATTTAAAAGATAACTATGCATGTCAAGAAAGAGAAGAAGTAAAAATAAAAAGTAAAATGAAAATATTGCCCACTTTTTTCATTTAATTTTTATTTACACACCTACACCTACACAAAAACTGCCAGACTTGGCTGCAATATCAGTTAAGATTACTTACCGTTTAGCGTTTGCGCTTCTACAAGTCCTTAGCTTTTCACTTTGGAGAAAAAGCTTGTCACATCCTGTCACTCAATTCATTGGTGACTGAAAATGAAATTAAGTAAACTGTAGGACAATAGAACATCTAAAGCTGGAGTAAACTGTAGGACAATAGAACATCTAAAGCTAGAGTAAACTGTAGGACAATAGAACATCTAAAGCTAGAGTAAACTGTAGGACAATAGAACATCTAAAGCTAGAGTAAACTGTAGGACAAGAGCGGGCAGAGTATGCTGTTTGCATTATGTGGAGGGTTAAGTATTATACAGGAATCTGAAGTCAAAACAGCCCAGGGCGATGTTACTGTGTGAGAACATTGCATACCTGCCAGTCAGAATCCCACAAACCAGGCGTTTTTATGTCTTTCAGCAGTAATAGAGAAAATTAGGACATAAAAATGTATTATGATCCATTATAATGGAAAGGTTCAGGTGTTTGAACGTGTATATTGAGGCCCACAGTTTCACAGTTTATTTGGCTATTAATCGAGATTAGACCAGAACAGGAGCTGTCTTTCCTTTCCTTTTTCTTTTACACAGATCACCTCAAATGACATTCATGGCAGTTAACCAAAAGGTATGTGTGCGTGTGTGCGTGCGTGCGTGTGTGTGTGTGTGTGTGTGTGTGTGTGTGTGTGTGTGCGTGTGTGTGTGTGTACCTGTCTAAGTGTTTACTTTTATGTGCTGTTATGTCTCAGTATTATCGGGTTCATGGTGATATAAATAAACAACATAATATAATATGCACGTTTTTGCATGTGCACATGCATGTGGCAGAGTTTATGAATGCAGTAAAGAACATGGACATGGAGAGAGACACATTGCACCCCATGCTGAGAGATGTGGAGTCAATGATGTGTTGTGTGGTAATGGAGGCCATATTTATGCCTCATTTGTGCTGCCAAAATGCCCAGGATCTCACAGCTTCCACAGTTAACTCATCCAATCTTCACAGCACTCTGTAAAACCTAAAACACTTATTTTACACGACGCATCTCGCGCGCTCGGCCCCTGTGCGGCCACGCCCGCAGCTTGGCTGCTGCGTGGCCTCACCTGCTCTATAGGTTGAGGTGATGTCTCGTCATAGACGCTGGGATAGCTGGCTCAGCCTGGCTGGGGGCGTGGTCAGGGTGGGGTAAATCTCCCGTTCTATCCATTCAGCAAAGTTAGAATTTAGCTAATAGCCCAGCCCAGACAGATACGATCGGGGATTTAACCACCGCAGTAAACGCACATCTGAACAGACGTCTTGTGTTCTGCTCTAGAATCCCCAAACCTGTAGTGTAGAGCCGCAGCACCTTCCTTTGGTGAGTCAGCCCATTGAGATATATGGGCAGTTTTATCCCACTCGCGCGCCAGCCATATAACATTTTGTGGGCGTTCCCACACATGCCGACTGTCTCTATTGGCATGCAGCGCACAATCGCTCAGCTTCGAACAGTGGGACAAAAACAGAGAAACAGACAGAACCCACTTACTCCCTTTTATATGATGATGATGATGATGATGATGATGTAATACATTCCTGTGTGTGTGTGTGTGTGTGTGTGTGTGTGTGTGTGTGTGTGTGTGGGGGTGTGTGTGTGGGTGTGTGTGCATGTGCGTGTATGTGTTAGGTACTCATGTAACTGACTAACTCCCAACATTTGATTGCATTATTAGTGTTGTCCTTTGTACTTTGCATGTTGACATAAATCAATCATTTAAATGTGTGTGTGTGTGTGTGTGTGTGTGTGTGTGTGTGTGTGTGTGTGTGTGTGTGTGTGTGTGTGTGGACAATCAGTCTTGTACCTATAAGGCATGTTCTGTTCACCAATGGATGGTGTTGAACAACAGAGGAGTGTTTAGAAGGTCAGACTGTCTCAGAGAGCAAACACTGGAGGGGCTTTCGATACGGAGCAGCCTTATGAGTGCGTAGGTGGCTGTGGTATAGGAGCAGTGTAGGGATAGCAATGGGCAGGGGAGATGTACTGTATATTAAAAGAAATGCTATGGTTTATCAATTTAAGTGTTCTTGCCTGGCCGTAGGCCCCCATATGAGGGGGAAAGGTTAAAGTGATTCTAGGGTCTTGAAACCTCATAAACACATTACTGTATTTCAGAGGCAGGCTCAATTCTAAAGCTATATATATATATATATATATATATATATATATATATATATATATATATATATATATATATATATATATATATATATATATGTCGCTGTCGGGGCGAAAACTTGGACCTCCAAAACAGCAACTTTTCAGGAAGTAAAAAAAACTGTGTGTTCTTAAAATACTGAACACCACGTCATCAAAGTTGGCATGTCTTCATTATAGTCAGTTTCTCGCTGAATGTGTCATTACATTATTAATATCTTACTTGAATAAGCTCAAATCATGTTACAGGATTATCAGTCCGAGTTTGAGGCACTTTCTGCCGGCTGAGCAGCCGCGCGTTGCCGCCTCCCTTCTGGAGCACACTCTGAGTTTTTTTTTTCCCCTTTTTAAGCCATATTTAGAGTAATATATCATTTTAAATCAACATTAGGATTATACTGTTGTGATGTCATTATTCAGTATATTCTCTTTCATGTCACCACCTGCTCAGCTCTCCTGTCAACATAATTGTAACTAACAAACACAAACTGTTTTAGCCAAATTCATATCAAAATGACACCTACAAACACAGGTACACAACCCAAGCCGTACACAACACACAAAGTTACTTAGACAGACTAGACACTTACTTTCTTGGTTGTTGCTAAAAAATCTGTCAGTGTGTGTCACTCACTGTCTGTCGTTCACTCGCTCACTGTCTCGCAGCTCGCTCACCTTCAATTATCTCGCCAGGCAGACAGACAGTCATCACTCACCACCATGCTGCTGCTCTCTCAGAATCAAGTTACCGCGGACGCGGCGTCAGATGACTTCCTGCCTGACCTGCCTTTCGTTTCAAAATAAAAGCGATCCCGTGTTTTTCATGCTTTTCCTGTTTTTCATGCAGATTGTTTTATTTTTTTACAATCTTCGTTCTCAGGACACTCTACAATTTTCTGTTCCCAAAGTCCGAACTGAATTGGGGAAGAAAGCTTTTAGGTTCTCTGCACCCACCGCATGGAACAGTCTGCAGTCTGATCTTAAACTTAATAGCTTAGTAACCTTAAATGGTTTTAAGGCTATGGTAAAATCTCTTGAGAACAGGCTGTCTGTATGCAAATGTTTTATTTGATAATTTTAATGTTTTTCAATTGTATGTGTTTATGTGTTTGTTTGTTGTAACTTTGTGTTGCTGCTGTTTCTTGGCCAGGTCTCTCTTGTAAAAGAGATCTTTGATCTCAATGGGACAAACCTGGTTAAATAAAGGCTAAAAAAAAAAAAAAAAAAAAAAAAACTCTGAAATATTAAAAAAATCTCTGAAATATTAGGGGAGGTCCGGACCTCCCCGTCCTCATAGCTAGCTACGGCCCTGGTTGGAGCCATTACTCTGACACCAAACAACACAGCAAGATGACATTTTCTGTAACGTTAGAGGATGCCGACCCCCCGCAGTGCCGACAGCCCACAATGCCGACAGCAACACATTTCTCACTCCCAACTCGTCAAGTGTCCGACGTTAGGTTTAGGCATGGGGGGTGGGAGAGGTTAGGGCTAGGGTTAGGGTCTGGAGGAGGTTAGGTTTAGGCGTGGG
>NC_139627.1:33378951-33391451 GCF_964638095.1 Poromitra crassiceps | reverse complement strand
GAGCAGAGGAGAGAGCAGGAGAAGGGGGAAGAGCAGGGGGAATGTGAGAGAGTGATGGGGTGGGGAGGGAATGGGAGATGTTGGAGGGTATAGGAGGTGGGGAAGGAGCAAGAGGAGAGAGCAGGAGAGGGGAAGGGGGGGGGGGTGTGGGGGAGAAGAGAGCAGGGGGAGGGAGGAGGTGGGGAGAGAATGAGAAATATAGACGCACATCTTGCAAACGGACATATGTCAATTTCTTAGCAACCAAACTATGCCTAATTTAATTGGCTGCAAGCCTTTAGTAGTGAGTCCTTTTGCCAAATAAGCACATGTTCACATGAGCTTATGGGCGCCTTGCTTTAGGGAAGAGTGGGTGCCATGCTTTGAATAGTGGGGAAATACTAAGAGCATGGGTGCCATGCTTTAAATAGTGGCGAAATATTGGAGGGGATAGAGTGGGTGCCATGCTTTGGAGTAGAATGTGTACTATGCTTTAGAGTAGTGGGGGAAGGGGGGAGAGGAAGAAACATCGGGAAGAGGAGAAAGCAGGAGAGTGGAGGAGGGAGGGAGAGCGGGGGGATGTGAGGGAGGAGAGGGGGGAGGTGGGGAGAAAATAGGAAATGTGGAGG
This sequence comes from Poromitra crassiceps, assembly GCF_964638095.1. Lineage (NCBI taxonomy): Eukaryota > Metazoa > Chordata > Actinopteri > Beryciformes > Melamphaidae > Poromitra > Poromitra crassiceps. The sequence goes on along the minus strand of NC_139627.1, from coordinate 33,390,843 downwards.
AGGAGAGAACAGAGGAGGAGAGATGAGGGTGCAGGGGAGGGAGAGCCAGGGTAGAGGTAGGGTCTAGGGTTGGGGGAGGGGAGGGAGTAGGATACGGGCCCGGATTAGGGCGAGGGTGGGGAGAAATGGGAAATGTGGAGGAGGAGAGAACAGAGAAGGAGAGGTGGGAGGGTGCAGGGGAGGGAGAGCAGGGGGAATGTGAGAGGGAGGAGAGGACAGAGAGGAGGAGAGAACAGAGAAGGAGAGGTGGGAGGGTGCAGGGGAAGGAGAGCAGAGGGAATGTGAGAGAGGGGAGAGGACAGAGAGGAGGAGAGAACAGAGAAGGAGAGGTGGGAGGGTACAGGGGAGGCAGAGCAGGGGGGATGTGAGAGGGAGGAGGTGGGGAGGAAATGGGAAATGTGGAGGAGGAGGGAACAGGGAAGGAGAGATGGGAGGGTGCAGGGGAGGGAGAGCCAGGGTAGAGGTAGGGTCTAGGGTTGGGGGAGGGGAGGGAGTAGGATACGGGCCCGGATTAGGGCGAGGGTGGGGAGAAAATGGGAAATGTGGAGGAGGAGAGAACAGAGAAGGAGAGGTGGGAGGGTGCAGGGGAAGGAGAGCAGGGGGAATGTGAGAGAGGGGAGAGGACAGAGAGGAGGAGAGAACAGAGAAGGAGAGGTGGGAGGGTGCAGGGGAAGGAGAGCAGGGGGAATGTAAGAGAGGGGAGAGGACAGAGAGGAGGAGAGAACAGAGAAGGAGAGGTGGGAGGGTGCAGGGGAAGGAGAGCAGGGGGAATGTGAGAGAGGGGAGAGGACAGAGAGGAGGAGAGAACAGAGAAGGAGAGGTGGGAGGGTGCAGGGGAGGGAGAGCAGGGGGAATGTGAGAGGGAGGAGGTGGGGAGAAAATGGGAAATGTGGAGGAGGAGGGAACAGAGAAGGAGAGATGGGAGGGTGCAGGGGAGGGAGAGCCAGGGTAGAGGTAGGGTCTAGGGTTGGGGGAGGGAGTAGGATATGGGCCCGGATTAGGGCGAGGGTGGGGAGAAAATGGGAAATGTGGAGGAGGAGAGAACAGAGAAGGAGAGGTGGGAGGGTGCAGGGGAAGGAGAGCAGGGGGAATGTGAGAGAGGGGAGAGGACAGAGAGGAGGAGAGAACAGAGAAGGAGAGGTGGGAGGGTGCAGGGGAAGGAGAGCAGGGGGAATGTGAGAGAGGGGAGAGGACAGAGAGGAGGAGAGAACAGAGAAGGAGAGGTGGGAGGGTGCAGGGGAAGGAGAGCAGGGGGAATGTGAGAGAGGGGAGAGGACAGAGAGGAGGAGAGAACAGAGAAGGAGAGGTGGGAGGGTGCAGGGGAGGGAGAGCAGGGGGAATGTGAGAGGGAGGAGGTGGGGAGAAAATGGGGAATGTGGAGGAGGAGGGAACAGAGAAGGAGAGATGGGAGGGTGCAGGGGAGGGAGAGCCAGGGTAGAGGTAGGGTCTAGGGTTGGGGGAGGGAGTAGGATACGGGCCCGGATTAGGGCGAGGGTGGGGAGAAAATGGGAAATGTGGAGGAGGAGAGAACAGAGAAGGAGAGGTGGGAGGGTGCAGGGGAAGGAGAGCAGGGGGAATGTGAGAGAGGGGAGAGGACAGAGAGGAGGAGAGAACAGAGAAGGAGAGGTGGGAGGGTGCAGGGGAAGGAGAGCAGGGGGAATGTGAGAGAGGGGAGAGGACAGAGAGGAGGAGAGAACAGAGAAGGAGAGGTGGGAGGGTGCGAGAGGGGAGAGCAGGAAGTGGCAGGGATTCGGGAAAATAGGGGAGAAGAGGAGAAGGAGCAGAGGGGGGGAGAAGGAGGAGAGAGCAGGAGAAGGGAGGGGGGGGGCGGTGGGATGTGGGGGAGGAAAGAGCATGGAAAGAGAGGAGGTGGGGGGGGGGAGTGGGAAATGTGGGAGAGGGGAAAACAGGAAGGGGGAAGAAGGGAAGAAGCGGGGGAAGGGGGAAAGAGAAAGAGAGGGGGGGGGGAGAAGATCAGACAACTGACTACTCTAAGCATTAACCAGAGCTAACTGGGACATAGTATCTAGCTAATCTACAGCCTAATCTGGCCTATCCTACTCTGCTCTTGTCTGATCTTTGCCTGAACACTATAACAGGTCAGCCTTAGGCTGTAGCTAATCTATCGCCTACCTAAGCTGTTCTAAACCAACCGGCAGCCCTCGACCAGTGATGAAGAGCACCGATGCCCCCCGCCCCGGCCCCCGCCCACATAAGGCGTGGGAGAGAAGGCCAGGCCGGGACACAGCGGCGTCCCCTCACCCCCAGTGAACGCAAGAAAACCTTTCCTCCATATGGTGGCAATCCACACATGGATCGCCACATGGATTGCCTCAGTGACTTGGCTGAGGAGGAACCTTGTGAGGTCGTTGTGCTATAGGTGCCCAGTATAGCTGGAATCTCTCTTATTATTATTAGTTTCTGCAGTGGAGAGTATAGCTGGAATCTCTCTTATTATTATTAGTTTCTGCAGTGGAGAGTATAGCTGGAATCTCTCTTATTATTATTAGTTTCTGCAGTGGAGAGTATAGCTGGAAGCTCTCTTATTATTATTAGTTTATGCAGTGGAGAGTATAGCTGGAATCTCTCTTATTATTATTAGTTTGTGCAGTGGAGAGTATAGCTGGAAGCTCTCTTATTATTATTAGTTTATGAAGTGGAGAGTATAGCTGGAATCTCTCTTATTATTATTAGTTTGTGCAGTGGAGAGTATAGCTGGAATCTCTTATTATTATTAGTTTCTGCAGTGGAGAGTATAGCTGGAATCTCTCTTATTATTATTAGTTTCTGCAGTGGAGAGTATAGCTGGAATCTCTCTTATTATTATTAGTTTCTGCAGTGGAGAGTATAGCTGGAAGCTCTCTTATTATTATTAGTTTCTGCAGTGGAGAGTATAGCTGGAATCTCTCTTATTATTATTAGTTTCTGCAGTGGAGAGTATAGCTGGAATCTCTCTTATTATTAGTTTCTGCAGTGGAGAGTATAGCTGGAATCTCTCTTATTATTAGTTTCTGCAGTGGAGAGTATAGCTGGAATCTCTCTTATTATTATTAGCAGTGGAGAGTATAGCTAGAAGCTCTCTTATTATTATTAGCAGTGGAGAGTATAGCTGGAAGCTCTCTTATTATTATTAGTTTCTGCAGTGGAGAGTATAGCTGGAATCTCTCTTATTATTATTAGTTTCTGCAGTGGAGAGTATAGCTGGAATCTCTCTTATTATTAGTTTCTGCAGTGGAGAGTATAGCTGGAATCTCTCTTATTATTATTAGCAGTGGAGAGTATAGCTGGAATCTCTCTTATTATTATTAGCAGTGGAGAGTATAGCTGGAAGCTCTCTTATTATTATTAGCAGTGGAGAGTATAGCTGGAATCTCTCTTATTATTATTAGCAGTGGAGAGTATAGCTGGAAGCTCTCTTATTATTATTAGCAGTGGAGAGTATAGCTGGAAGCTCTCTTATTAGTATTAGCAGTGGAGAGTATAGCTGGAAGCTCTCTTATTATTATTAGCAGTGGAGAGTATAGCTGGAATCTCTCTTATTATTATTAGCAGTGGAGAGTATAGCTGGAAGCTCTCTTATTATTATTAGCAGTGGAGAGTATAGCTGGAATCTCTCTTATTATTATTAGCAGTGGAGATTATAGCTGGAAGCTCTCTTATTATTATTAGCAGTGGAGAGTATAGCTGGAAGCTCTCTTATTATTATTAGCAGTGGAGAGTATAGCTGGAAGCTCTCTTATTATTATTAGCAGTGGAGAGTATAGCTGGAATCTCTCTTATTATTATTAGCAGTGGAGAGTATAGCTGGAAGCTCTCTTATTATTATTAGCAGTGGAGAGTATAGCTGGAAGCTCTCTTATTATTATTAGCAGTGGAGAGTATAGCTGGAAGCTCTCTTATTATTATTAGCAGTGGAGAGTATAGCTGGAATCTCTCTTATTATTATTAGTTTCTGCAGTGGAGAGCATAGCTGGAATCTCTCTTATTATTATTAGTTTCTGCAGTGGAGAGTATAGCTGGAATCTCTCTTATTATTAGTTTCTGCAGTGGAGAGTATAGCTGGAATCTCTCTTATTATTATTAGCAGTGGAGAGTATAGCTGGAATCTCTCTTATTATTATTAGCAGTGGAGAGTATAGCTGGAAGCTCTCTTATTATTATTAGCAGTGGAGAGTATAGCTGGAAGCTCTCTTATTATTATGAGCCATTTCACTTGGGACCAAATGGGGAATATTGTCAAAGGGCAATATTGCAGCAAATACTGTGCAGTTTCACAGCTGACACATTTCCACTTGTGTTCTGATGTCACTGCATTTATTAGAAAAGGTAGAGGTGAGGTTCAGTCAATTAGAGTGGGCTTTTCTCAGTTGCATGTCTGTGCATTTGCATGGACGATCATACAGATGTGTGTGCATGTGCGTGTGTGTGTGTGTGTGTGTGTGTGTGTGCGTGCATTTGTGTGCGTGATTTTGAATGAGTGTGTGTGAGTGCGTGCGTGTGTGTGTGTGTGTGTGTGTGTGTGCGTGCAATGTTTTCAGTCCAGAGCTCATCAGCATATTTAAGGTCAATTGTGATGTCACTGTGTTTTCCCTCAGTGAAAGGGCTCACTGCTGCCTGTGGTTTGTCCCTGACTCATCGTGGTTTCCCTCTATCTCCATCAGTTTACATCTGTGTGTGTGTGTGTGTGTGTGTGTGTGTGTGTGTGTGTGTGTGTGTGTGTGTGTGTATGATAGACAGAGAGAGATAGTGATAGAATGAACAAAAGAGAGAGAGAGAGAGAATTTTCAGTTGTGCGATGTGAGTCAGCTGTGAACATGTTGCTGTGTGTGATCGTCATAAATGTAAATGTTAGGAGGACTCTGGCTCACCGTTCACACCACACTCACAGTTCACTTTTGTTTCTTTCTATCTGCTGAGGTTTTTGGGTTTCCGTGTGCCCACACACACCAAAAAGTACAAAAGCGCTCAGTTATTTAACCCCTGTCAAAGTTTTGATGCTTTTGGCACATTTTAAACGCCCATGTGGTATTGGGAAATTCTGCCTTTGAATTTCTCACTCTTTTGTTCCCCAGGACAGTCACTCTGTTCTGATTGCTGTCAGTTTGTGTCAAGGCAACAGTGACTTTATGAGTGACTGTGATTATAGAGACCATGTTAGAGAGAGAGGGAGAGAGAGAGAGAGACATGTATGTGTGATAAAGAAAGCAGCAGAAGTCCTTGCAACTGCGGTTGTTGCTCCGTCAACAAGGACACATCCTTTATAATAAAGTTGCCTAGGTGGGCCCGTCCGGGCGGTGTCTGTCAGTCATGATTTGCGTCACGTTTTATGTCATGAAAACACGTGTTATGTCACGTGACATCGCGACGCCACGCCGCCCCACACTCAGAGACACCCCCCACACACCCACACCTACACACACACACACACACACACACACACACACACACACACACACACACAGACTCGGCATAGCGCCACCTACTGGCGAACACAAAAAGTGGTTTATCTCGAGAACCGTTTGTCCGATCGATTTCAAACTTGGGGAGTGGGCTGCTGGCAACTGCCCAGAACACACACAGACCTTACACACACAACACAACACCGGGACGGAGTCCTAGCAAACTAGATTTGAAGGCCTGATATCTAGTAAGTATAATGCCCCTTTCACACCAAGAGTCTAAACAGGGTTATTCCCAGGTTGATTTGGGGTATGATAGGGTTAACCGGGGTTGCCTGACTCGGTTTGGCGACCCGGTGGGACCTGGGTCAGACAAGGGTTGATTTCAGTGTGAATGGTACCACCCTGGTGGTTGCTATGCAAAATTGCAAATTGTTATGCATTTCTCTCCTGAGTTGTGACCCAGGTCCTATCTGAATTGTCATGACCAGGCAGTAACCCATGTTGAATGACTCGGTGTGAAGTAGGGCTGCACAATATATCGTTTACACATCGTCATCGCAATGTGCGCATGCGCGATAGTCACATCGCAGGACGTGCGATGTCAAAAGCAAATTAACTCGTCATGTTGCGTGATAAACTCTCACTTTAGGGGAGGAGCCTACTGAGTGAAAGGCAGGCTCTCTCAAAGGAGAGAGACGCCCCGCTACTGTACTCACTCATTTAGTGCTTAGCTTCAACACAACAAACATGCACAGAGAGCTCAATTTAATTATTTTGGCTTACGTTGCTTATGTTGCGTTGCTGACAGTAGCCCGTCTGTAAACGATGTGATTGCGGAGGCGGACTTGTCCACAGCTTGCAGCGCACTAGCATACAGCAAGCGGCTGCAACTCAACATGTCCGTGGAGTGAAGATATTTACTCTTGAAACACCAAAAAGCAAGACAGCAACTTATGACACGAAGGCTAAAGTGATTACTGAGAAGTTGTCCGTGTTATCACTGTGGCTGTCTCTCCCCTTCAGTCTCTGATGTTGCATCACATGATAGCAGTTACGGTAGAGTTAATCATACATAGCGACTTATTTACACAAAACATGTCAGTAAAAATAAAAAGAGAAGAGACATATCTGGGCAATTAAATGTATATTCATTACTTTTCACGAATGAATTATTTGTCACCGGTCGGCTGCATGTGAATCCACGTCTCTCTGTACTGCCAGCCGTGCGCTCAAAAACCGGAACTCTGCATATGCGGAGTGTACCACTTGGTCGTTTCTGGAGGGGGTTTCCGGAGGGTCAGACCAAGTGTGTAAAGTGGCAGGGGTGTTTCATTGTTGATTTATTGAAACGTTAGAAGAACGAAAGAAGTTGAAAGCAGTGAGTATAATCAATGAAATCTAATGTTTTTCTGCAAATAGCATCATTGGGAGGTAGATTCTGGCACCCAATATTAGGGGTGGGCAATATATCAATTGTATAGACCCCTTATACAGCTTGTCAACATGGAGCTGCGCGCGCATCGTGTAGGCAAAAAGCCCGGAGCCGCTCATTGACACAGACAGAGCTGTGTGAAAGACGCCGCTGTCAGGACTGCTCTGTGCTCATCTGCGACACACAGTTAGATTTTAGTTTTAAAATGCAGTTCTCGGCTTACTACCACAGCTTATCGCCTAGTGATAAGCAATGTTATGCATTGAAATGAACGTTGGTTAATGGGATACGTCTTACAGACCCATACCATACGCACTGGTGCTGTCAATTCGCCAAGCCTAGAGTGGCCAGCAATACATATAGCCTATCGTGCATTCCTTTATAACTGGGGATAGCGTAGATAATTATTCTGTAACTTGCAAAGATATATTGTTATGTTGATAATGCACACAACTCAATAATGACATTATGTAACGTTACTTGGTCGTTCTAACCGAGTGATGTGGCTGAGCAGCCTACAGTTTCAGGCAGCTTACCTGATTATGAAGAGCACTACATTTCGGGCATTTTTAATGATGTCCTCGTTCCAATCAGTTCAACTCAATAATGACATTTAACGTTACTTGGTTGTTAACTAACCGAGCGATGTGGCTGTCACTAGCAGCCTACTACAGCATACCTGATATGAAATGAGCGAGCACTGCAAAGTCAGGCATTTTTTACGATTTCCTCTTTGGGCTTGCAACCAAAGACACCTACGGTTAGCATTAAAAGCAGTATGAGTTGACGGGATTCGGTAAAACTTTAGTCTTTGCTTTGTTGATAGTGTAACAGACTGTTCAGTGTTGTGTTGTGTTCTATTGCGTGTGTGCGAGGCTGTGTATGTTCCCTCCAGTTGCCGTAGAACAGGATATGTGGGGAGAATAAAGGTGAAGCTGGTTATAACGTTACAGCCTCGCTCTATCGTTTATTATTTTATTAACCAAGTGTGAATAGGCGGACCCGAATACTCTGCTACAATAGCTTTCCGATTCTGGCATCCCACTGTACAACACGAAGACATGTCTTGCTCGAATAGTTTTCGGACCACTGGAAAACTACTTGACAGGGCTGCGCGGAGTCTGTCTTTCTGCCTCCGTCTTGCGCATCTGACGCTGTTGTCATTGTGACGTAGGCGTATAATTGGTCTATATCAATATTGTGATATGAGACTATATGGTCTTAGATGTTGGATATGGTAATATGGTGATACAGCATACATGTTGTCTTTCCCTGGTTTTAAAGGCTAGTGTAGGCTAGTGACATTTTTAAGTAGAATGTCATAACTCACTCACTTTTTCATGTATGTAAGTCATGGAAATCCATTGGTCAAAATGTGTATGCACCCTGATAGATGACGCTCTGAGGCCTACCAGTAGGTAGAGTGTGTACTGTAGGCTACCCCTCTGTGGTTTAAAAAGCAGAAAAGGATGATTGGCATGAAGCCAACATGCTGCTGATCAGCTTCACTCACAGTTCTCACTGAAGGCAGCAGCAGCAGTCAGAACGCAACTGATGAGGGCATTATGGTTTCATTCTTCTTCCTAAATAATGCACTCATTGGCAGGAAAAATAATGTCTTTTCTCTGTACATATCAAAGAGAGGAAATCTCTGCACAACCGTGTACGTCAGGTGCGTCGGAAAAGCAGGATCAGTTGAAAAGGAAGACTCCCGCACACTGACTACCACTTAAAGGCTTTTATTAAATATATACCGTAATTGCAACGCATATATGCCAGATGAAGGTCGTTTGACCGAAACGTTGCGATTATATATTTAATAAAAGCCTTTAAGTGGTAGTCAGTGTGCGGGAGTCTTCCTTTTCAACTTTTCTCTGTACATAAAATCATTGATTCATTTTATACAAATGTTATTTATTTATCAGTTTAATTTCTAGACGTGGGAATCACAAGTTTCAATCACAAGTAATATACAGTATGAGATGATATAATGTGCCCATTTAACACAATCAATTACATATACCAACTCACAAAAATCAACTAAAATATGATTTGACAATCTGACATTTAACTGAAAAACAATCTATTGTTGTTGATGGAAATGATAAGAAATAGACATGTTGTTAACTATAAAGTGCCACATTTTTCATGTTTAAGTGCAAATGTTTTTTTTTCAATTAAACTTAGAGAACCCTTGATGACCTTTCAATTACGAACATAAGCCATGCACATCTATGCTTCATCATCGCCTTGGATTTACAATGGGGATCTTGACGATATATACAGTATATATATATATATATATATACACGTTTTCAGTTTGCGTCGATACACGATACGATATCAACAATGTATCGTCACACACCTATTAATTTCACTAAATAGAAATGATAGATATTCGAGAAATTTGAGGTCAGTACCTGAGACAAGACCAAGACAAATTAGGTCCAAGACGGACACTAGAGCAAGCTCAAGCTGAGGTACCAGTGTGTCTGCTTGAGAAACCTACAGGTATTGTCCAGTATCTCTATATGTGGCTCCATACGCTCAGAGCGACTCACACTGGCTGCTTCCAGCTAAAGCAGTTCGTTTTCGTTGTGATTTTGTTCTTGACCATGGGTGTTGATGTCCATCCCAGGCTGCTCGTCTTGTCTCACCTCTTCAGAGTGGCACACACATCCAGAGCCATGCAAAGCCTACAAGCACCATGTACGTGTTTATCCTCTTCCCTTTGCTGCTTCATAGCGGCTCACCTTCACTAATGCACATTGCTCCTTGGATTTTCACCACATTTTCTACAGCTGTGTATTAGTGGCCTTTACTGTCATCACATCTTTTCTTTTTTGGGGGGACGAGGGGGGCTTCCTTTGGATTGCACCTCTTCCCCCTAAGTACATCCCTGTAGCTCTATTCTATATTAAAGGTGATGCTTTTCATCTGATTAAAAACCGACAGTCCTTTTCACCAGGTTTTCATGCCCTCCACATTATGCTGCTATTTGCCGATGAATCCATATACGGCTGAAACCATCTTGAAAGCTGACCGCCACTTCTCAGGCGTGGACCTTTTTGAAACAATATTTTGATTTTACTTTCAAATGAATGTGCTGTGCTTTTTGCCAGCCTTTTTTTCTTTCTAAAAAGCCCATGTTTGAGTGGTGGAGGTGAAATCCATTATAGGATGTGTCAGTGGAGAGAGGAGAGAGAGAGCGAGTGAGAGGGAGAGCGAGTGGCTCCGCGGTGCTCGTTGAGTGGGCTGCCATGCATTCTTTTAGCCTTATTCACTGAGTGAGCGTAGGCGGCTAATTCGTGTTTGCATTCAGCAGTTTTACCTAAGGGGGAAATGTTTTATTATATGCTGTCTTTGAAATCCATGACTAATTGTACTCTTTTTCTCTCCCTCTCCCTCTGGATCCATTCCTCTCATTTCTATCTATCGCTCTCTTCCCTTCCATTTTGCCTCCATCCCTGCCTCGGCCCGTCTTCCAACCCCCCCTCTCACGTCTCTCAACGCTGTCCCCTTCTGGCCGCGGATCTGAAGGTTTATCAGTGGCGGTGTTTTGAGGTGATGGTCTTCAACGGAAGACTGCGATTCGTTGCTGCCTCACGAAAAGAAACGTGTTTTATTTCCTTGGGCTGAATCTCCCGAAGAGAAGCACAAAGAGCAGAAGAGAGTGATAGAGACACGGCCTTGGGAACTGAGAGAACAAAACATATATATTGTGAGATGTGGAGACGTAGAGGGAGAGAGTGATTGAGAGGCAATGAAAAAAAACTAAAGAGAGAGAGAGAGAGGTGCATTCTCCAGACATGAGTCACTTCTGAGTGAAAGCTTTGTAATTTAAGCCACACACAGTGCAGAAGAAAGAGAGGGAGAGAGAGATAGAAAAGAGAGAGAGAGAGAGAGAGACCGACAGACAGAAAGTCAGACAGCTGGAGACGTTTAAAATCACAAGAATCACCAGCGTAAACTTCAACTGCCACAAATAGGTAGGTTCAATTAATTCAGTGGGTGTAGCTGATTTGGCAGAAGGTATTCAAAGGTTGATGTACTGTAATATCATGTACCGCAGTTCATATCTCAGAGCTGTAAACACATACCAGTAAAAATAAGACATCTTTTGAATGGCGATACACAATATATCTCGATGAAGTGTACTAAATTGTAGCCTAAGGGGACATTCACACCAAAAGCGTTTTTTTCAGTCAGAACGCTATGAAAATCATGTCGAGAGCGCTTTCCATTGTGCACAAAACACAGCGCACGGAGCGTTTTTTTGTGTGCTCCGTTTGTTATCAGCTGTAGTCGCGTGCAGTACAGATCAGAACACAACGACCACAAGGACAGTAGCCAGCTAGTTTTGTCTCTTTGATGTTGTTCACTGTCAACATGAAAGCCAGATTATTGCCAATTCTGGCAGATGCGGATGTTGGAGGATCCCTCGGGAGGAGAAAGGGTAGGATGAGTGGAAATGACTAATGTTCAACTTTTTTCAGCTTTAAAACGCCCACAGCGCTACTCCAAAAACAACAGACGCCACCAGCGCTTAAACGCCATGTGCGTTCATTAAAAGAGGAGCAGAGTTTAGCACGCCCTTACCTTACAGAAAGATGCTGGCAGCTCCAAAAACGCTTTTGGTCTGCATGGCCCCTAAGTGGAAGAGGGCTACGGTAAGTTGTAAAGTCAAGCCGCAAGTGAGATGTCACAAACACTTTTTTAACAAGACTGTGATCAAAATAAAATGCTAATACAGGGTTTCCTTCCCTGACTATTGTGCTTTCACAAAATAATTACACTGTGCAATTTTTGATACATAATCATCAGTAATGTGGATATATGACTAAGTGGGTAAAGGCAAACAATAGAACAGCTAGAACAGTCTGTTAAGTTCAGAACATTACATCACTTAACTGTAATGCAGCCTTTAAAACAGGAAAAGACAACACTTATGCTATATTAACATCTGTGTTTCCTTGTATTTCTTCTTTCTTCTTTGTAAGTAGGTAATGATCCGGGTCAAGGGCTCCATGTAAATAATAATGATCACACTATGTGCAA
>NC_139627.1:33363951-33376451 GCF_964638095.1 Poromitra crassiceps | reverse complement strand
TGCTTCTGCCAGGTCACAGGATGGCAACATGAGAGACCACTGACCTGCTTCTGCCAGGTCACAGGACGGCAACATGAGAGACCACTGACGAGCTTCTGCCAGGTCACAGGATGGCAACATGAGAGACCACTGACGAGCTTCTGCCAGGTCACAGGATGGCAACATGAGAGACCACTGACAAGCTTCTGCCAGGTCAGAGGATGGCAACATGAGAGACCACTGACGAGCTTCTGCCAGGTCACAGGATGGCAACATGAGAGACCACTGACCTGCTTCTGCCAGGTCACAGGATGGCAACATGAGAGACCACTGACCTGCTTCTGCCAGGTCACAGGATGGCAACATGAGAGACCACTGACGAGCTTCTGCCAGGTCACAGGATGGCAACATGAGAGACCACTGACCTGCTTCTGCCAGGTCACAGGACGGCAACATGAGAGACCACTGACGAGCTTCGGTGAGGACACTCATGGTCCAAATGACAGAGAGCGCTTCCCTTGACCAGGACAAGGAAAAGTCCCAACCCCTCATTAGGCGTGTTTCCATTACCCTCAGAAATGCGCAAAATCTAAATATCGCAATAGAAATTGGGAAATGGAAACACGTAAATTTCGAAAAACCTCCCAAATATCGCAAAAAGTTTTTGCGCTCTCATGAGGTGGTTTTTCAGACGTGTCGATATAGCAGTTTATCGCAAAAGTGTAATGGAAACACATTTTCCGCATTTGCACGTCATGTGACCCATCTTCTCCTTTGGAAAAGGAGCGGAAAATGAGGGAGAACGGGTTCGATAAGCCGTGGCAAAACCTCCGCAGCAAGTGGAAAACTTTGAAGCAACGCTACCTAGCAGAAAGACGAGTGTTGTGCAAAAGCGGAGCCGGGGAAAATAGATAATGTTTAATGGCAGAAATCGGTCCATGGTGACAGGCTGCCTGTGTGCGCGCATTAAGCACAGCGGCGAGATGAGGGGATGAAAAGCACACACCGGTGCGGTGCTGCTGACTGAAGTGAATACAGTGACTGTGAGTAATACATTACACACGTTTCAGGTGTAATGTTATAATTATAATACACGACATTCTGATTATTGCACCAAATCAGCCTTTTCCCCCCTCCATCTCGACCAGTTGTATTAGGCTACCTTTTTTCCTCTGTCTGTCGCGCTCACTGCATTCACCGCAGCCAGCAACATGTTGCCACTCATTTTCTTTTGAATTGATAATCAGGCTCGTTTATATGCGTTGCGTATATGCGTTGTAACTTCATGTTGTGATTTGCATTGACCATTGGTTGGATTTGAGCATGCAGGGGACGGGATATGGGGCAGATCCCCGTGCGTAATCACTGGCAGCTGCTGGTAACGGGAATTGCGTTCAGGTGTGCGCGCCGTCAGACCAAACTCAACTTCAATGGAAATGCCTACAAGTCGCAATTGTACATTGTCGAAGTTGTAGAAATATTGCAATTATTTTGCGAAAAACTGTAATGGAAACACAGCTTCTGTCACTTCAGGGACTATGATGAGGTTTCACTTTTAGAGATTTCCATGCACAAATCCAATCCCTGCATGCCACAGCACAAATCTGGGTCAGCCTAACTTCATATAGAAAGTGGTTGTTGCTCACGTCACTTAAAGGAAGGCTTTGGCGATTTTCAACCCACTTTGTATCATTATAATCTCGGTAATATAAGCAGATGGACAGTGCTTACCTTCTCTATATGTTTTCCACACAGAGAAATAGCCGTTTGTCTGCCTGCAGAAACGTCGTCCACCAGACACGCTAACGTTAGCCGCTAACAGTTAGTGTCACAGCCTCCACATCAACGCCAAGAGTCCCCACGGTCAGCCCGATGGCATCATCAGTCAGTATTCCCATGCCAAATCGACTCAACAAACGCAGAAGGTGATCCTATTCCAGGGAGGCAGTGTATCAACTTCAAATACGTTACTGGTGTAATTCTGCATCCCCTCCACCACGGTGCGCTCCGGTTGGGGTTCCTCTGCCTTTCCGACATGCTGCCACTCCGAACGTTAACTTCCATTATTCGGACTGGCGGTCGCAGGCCCGCGGGAAGTAGGGGTGCTGCAGGTGTTGCAGCACCCCCTAGATTTTTTCCCCCCAAAAAAAAAATTTTTTTTTTTTTTTTTTTTTACAAATGTAATTAACTCATTGAGTGCCAGCCACTTTTGGAGAACGGACGCTCCCAGTGCCAGAGTTTCAGAGCGTTTTCAGTGATTTCTCGAGGCCCACAGAATATTGTGTGATATTACTATGTAAACACTGAACACGCACAAAGAACGATGAGACTCTATTCTATCATCTGCAAAAAAAAGTTTATTGATCCCATTTTCCGTTCTTTAGTTATGAGCCGGAGAAGATAGCTTGATTCATCCAAAAATAGCAATTTTTTTCTAGAAGCTGAGATAATTGGCCTTTTGTGAAATTAATCATTTCAAGCACATCACTGACTCTGAAGCTAATCTTTTCTAATGTAGTCACACCTCAAAAATAATTTCCTTCAATAAAACAGTTTAGGCCAGGGAATTTTGTTTGGCAGAATAATATTTTTAGCTACAACCAGCAGCGCTGGCCCCTGCGTGCGCTGCTGGTTGCAGCTTCTTGCTGGTTTTGATTTGCTGCTGGTGGGTATCGGATATTCTGGCTTGCGTTTGTCAATCGTGTCCTGCTGCCTGGGTCTGTCTGGGTGTTGTGTGTGTGCTGCTCTGCGTGCCCCCTCCCCCCCCCCCCCCCCCGCCCCGCCCCGCCTCGCCTCGCCTCAACTGCACACTCCTCCTCCTGTCTGTGGTGGCTCTCTGCTGAGTTTGCTGTGCGCACAGTGAAGGGTGCGGAACAGCCAGGCTTTTTTACAGCGTTCCGCGTGTGTTTGTCACCGGCAACGATGCTTCCAGTTGAGAATAATAACTCCACGGTGTGGATGTGCGGATCTGCTGTCGCAACCGACACAGAGCGGCTCAATTGTGGGAGCAGATTGGCTGCTGCAGGCACAGCTGCAGTAACGCGCTTCAGCATATCGATGCATACGGATGCGATGCGATTTCCGTTTCCATAACGACTTCTTCTTTGTTTTTTCCTTGCCTTTCTGTTATGTGGAGAGCACTGTCGCCACCTAAGGGTTCTGTAAAATAGGTTATAGACCTCCAATAGCTACAATAGTTGTACCAGAGATGTATCAGGGATTGATCCACGTCCCACCGTCAAAAAACGCAATTGACGACAACCGTCGTCATTGGCACTCTACGTCAGTATTTGAATTGACGACAGCTGTCGTCATTGGCATTCAATGAGTTAAAAATATTTTGCAGTGCACTATGTTCCTTTCTTGTTTAAGAATGTTTCGGGAAATGAAAATGTAGCCTATTTAAATAGAATTATCAACAATAACAATCAAGGAAGTTACATGCTTGTAGGCTATAGAGAAGAAGAAGAAGCGCGCATGCACGCACATGTTGTGTTGAACCAACCAACAACCAATACGAATTGTTTAATCTGGCAATAAAGAAATGTGAACTTGACATGCTATTTTAATAGCCTACTCAAAAATGCACCTCCCACTATACAGCAGAGAGAGGAGTCAATGTTTCTTGATATATGCCATTCAGATCAGAATAATTAGTCTAGTCATTAAGTTTGCTGATAATATTTCTATCATGTTAAGTCTGTGTCATGTTAACTGGTGTATTCAGAGCAAATAGGGAGATATAGAGCATTATCATCATGCTATATATCTCCCTCTTTGCTCTGAATGAGTGAGAAAAGGAGAAAATACTGAATAATTACATCACAATAGTATCCTAATGTTAATTTAAAATGAGATATTCCTCTAAATATGGCAAAAAAATGTAAAAAAAAAAACGTCCACATTTTTTACGGCGGTGCCCTTGCGGGCCCCATCGAGAGTCCCTTCCTCCCAGCACCCCCTGCTTAAAATTACTTCCAGCGGCCCTGGGCGGTCGTTCACCTTAGAAGCCGCAATGCCGACCTTAGGTTTAGGCGTGGGGGTGGGAGAGGTTAGGTTTTGGGTTAGGGTCTGGGGGAGGTTAGGTTTAGGCATGGGGGGAGGTTAGGTTTGGCGTGGGGGCTGGGAGAGGTTAGTGAAAAACGGAGAATATAGACCCCCTTTCTGAGTGCCGATATTTCGGAGTGGCAGAACGTCAGAGTGGCAGCACGTCGGAGTGGCAGCATCCGGCGAAGAAACTCCACGTTCACAAACCGAGCCTGACATCAGACTGTGCTGTCACCTGCATCCATTTCCACAGAGAGAAATGCATTCTCTTCCAACACGGCAACAAAAACTATGCTCTTTCAGCTATTCAGCCCTCATGATTACAGTAACAACAACATCAACAACTACAACTTCAGTCCGAGCTGTGCTTCCTGTTCCTCCTCGGCAGAGCCAACCACCACCAGCGTCGTCAGGCGTGACGTCACAGAGCCTCAGGGCATGCCTCTGTAGCCGTGTCACAGGGGGGGACAGGTCATATGTCCACTACTCCTCCGTTTGAGACATCTGACTGCTAAATTCAGTTCTCTTTAATCAGATTCAGATTTATTTACTTTAGACCACACGTTGTGGTATGAAGTACAAACATTTACAAAACATCTCATTTATCTTAGAACCAATGCATGTGTAATGTCCTATGCCTGTTCTTTAATGTGAACCAGGGACAACTAGCCTTCTTGGTTAATTCTGGCATATACACATATATTTTAATGTGTTTTGTCCATCTCAAATATACAAATAAATAACATAAATACATCAGTTCAATGGTAAACAACCAGCATCTATCTTCCAAAACAAGAACAACAAATACCCAGTTACATACTATTCTTGGTTGATCTGTCTGCATATGTTAAACATAGACAGATGGTTTACAAGTACTTAGACAAGTACTTCTCTCTATTATCAACAAAGATCGCAGTTTGGTTCATCCCCCAATGCACAGGGTGCAGTTACAGCTGCTGTAGACGCAGTTTGCTTCATTGGCCTCCACGTGCAGTTCACTCCATCAATTACTGTAGACAGTTAGCTTCATCAGCCACAGAGTGCAGTTCACTCCATCAGATGCTGCAGACACAGCTTCAGCAGTCACTGCATAGATCATAATTCACTCCCATCAATTGCTGCAGACACAGTTTGCTTCTCCAGCCACTGCAGAGTATGGTTCACTCCATCAGCTGCAACAGACACCGTTAACTCTATCAGTCAATGTACACAGTCCAGTTCATTTCCCCAGCTACTGCACAGAGTGCTGTTCACTCCATCAGCTGCTGTAGACACAGTTAGCTTCATCAGCCACTGCAGAGTGCAGTTCACTCCATCAGCTACTGCAGATGGCAGACACAGTTTGTTCAGTTAGTGTCATCAGCCACTGCACTAGAGTGCAACTCGGTTTCTCTATCGGCTGCAGTTAGCTCATCCACTGCAAAGAGTGCATTTCAATCCATCAGCTATGGCAGATGCAGTTAGCTTCATCAGCCACTGCACTACAGTGCAAATCAGTCTCTCTATCAGTGGCTGCAGTCGCAGTTTGCTCCATCAGCCACAGTGCATTCCCATCAGCTACTGCACAGCAGGCAGTTTCTTACAGACCAAAAGACGTTTTTCCACTCTGTAAGTAAAAAATAACAAGTTCACGTTTTTCCGTTTGTAAGATTGTTTATTTGTTGAAGATTGTAAATGTATGTAATTTGCTAGACCCATCCATAGGCTAAATCTCAGTGAAAGTTTCATTCATCATGTCAGCCTATGTTTGGTGCTAGCTAGGATAACATGGAGGGAGATGATGGGGGGGGGGGGGGGGGGGGGCGTTTGGAAGATCAGTGGCATAGTGGGGACTAAACTAGCCTGGGAACCTGATGCTAGCTACCAGCTAACCTGATGCTAGCTAGCTACCAGCTAGCTTGTTTTCTTTTACTGTTATTTGCAAATGTAATGCAATGCAATGTGAATTGGTCTGGCAATGCCAGGCTAGGGCTAACCCCTGGTAGACTCAGTTTACCCACCTCTTTGAAATGAGACTGAGAGTTAGCTCACCTATGTCCAGATCAACTGTAGGTCTATCAATCATTGAGGGGAAACATTGCATAGTTTAGCCCAGTGGTTGTCAATATGGGGTCCAGGGGGTCCGCAGCAAAAAGGGGGAAAATTATTTTCACTATAATTCTATCCATAAGTAACACAATGACAGAATGTTGGACTGTTTTGATCATCTAAAAGCAAACATCTTAGCAAATGGGGGTCCCTCTGGCGGAGTCAGGTTAGGTCCCTGGTCCTTGACATGAAAAAGTTTGAGAACCACTGGTTTAGCCTACTACTCACCTCTGCATTTACCACTAACATTACACCCTTGTTAAATATACATTTCATGCATACATGTTTTATTGCAGAAAGTGTTTTATAACCCATTACAAAAATAGTCATACATTCTGTCATTGTGTTACTTATGGATGGAATTATAGTGAAAATAAATAATTACCCTTTTTGCTGGGGACCCCCTGGACCCACCTTCCAGGCTGGAACCACCTCAAGGACCCCTGGGGGTCCCCGGACCACACTTTGAGAACTACTGGCTTGGAGGTCTCAACTGAAGCATTGATGAGCGTTACAGTATATGCCAGAAATATGACAAACTTCCTTGCTGTACAGTATGCGGTATGCCTAACAGGTATAGAAAACAGTACTCCACATAGCTGGAAAACTGATCCTGAATTGTGATGAAATGTACCGCTAACTTCCTCGAACAGGTCTTAAATTCCATTCGAGGGGTTTCCCCATGAAATCCACCATGCAGCTCTCATAGATACTGAATGAGAGTAGAATAGGATTATATTTCTAATTCCAATCCCGACCAACAACCAGCATGGCAGCGTTTAGAGGCGTTAACCTGGTAGCGGAAGGAGTCCAACCTGGTTTTGAAACAGAGCCGGGAAAGAGGGAAATCCCTAATATGGAATCAGACACCTGTGCCAGAAAGCTTTGGGAACTAGGGTGAATGGAGCAAAGGCTACGCACCATGCACTCTGCTTGTGTGCGTGTTGCTTACAGCCATTACCCAACTGTTAAAGCTATTTGGAGTCAGTGACAGGGCAGAAGTGGGGCTTCTGGGTGAAATCCACCAGGCAGCGCCGCCTGCTGCTGTAGTGCGATGCTGCAGGAAGGAAACATGTCCCATGGAGCTGGCCGGCTGCTTTGATCTGCCACCAATGAAACCATATCAAAGGACACAGGTGATAAAGCACCGCACTGTAACGTGTTCCTCCCCTCCCAGGCTGCATGGCTGTGCCTTATCAGCGCGGCCTACATCACACAAGTCTCAGGTCATATATGGACATGCCCACGCATGCTGTTTCACTGCATGGGAAATCTATGTGTGTGTGTGATTACAGTGTGGGGTAGGGCGGGGACAGGGATCAGCTTATACTGCTGTGTCTCTTAGTCTTACTGGGTGAAATGTCATTGAATGTGATGTCTTCTATTGATATGTACTTTATACAGACAGTATGTCGGCTCAGCAGCACCCGCAGCCCTCAGGCAGGAGTGTGAACATGATGTGCTCAAGGACTCATCTTTGTTACATACGACTCAAGGAAAAGACATAGGTGCTCTTGAAGAAAAGGGTTCCAAAACATCACTGGAACGAAGGCAGACTTTAGCCACTCATGTGGAGCAAGGGGGAAAATACTTGATAATTACCGGTATATAAATAATTGATCATACTTTAATAAAAAAAGAAGAAATTGAAATCAAAACCCTGATGAAGACCCTAATTTTTTTTTTTTTTTTTTTTTTTTTTATTGTTCATTGTAACCAAGCCATGTTAGAATAAAGGCTTTTTTTATTATCAACTCAAGTATTAATTTTTTTCCTTTCTCCACATATGACTGCCGGAAGTCTGCATCCGTCCCTCTGCGGAAGTCTTGTTGGGACTCAATCCTCACTCTCAACATTGTAGTTTTCAACTATATAGCAGCTTGTGGATCGTTATTCAGTAACTACATAGTGATGCCACAGTACCATCAAGAGATTGTCAACTCTTGGTTTCTAGTTGGTCAGTATTTACCGCAGAACACAAGCAATTTATGAATGCCGTTCCTTCTGCAACTTCTTATCCACGGATAATATCATGTGAAAGGCACTTAGAAGTGACGTAAGTGCAATCCCTTTTCATTTGCTGTATGGCACCGTATCACTGATAAGGATCGACACATCAAATGTTTTTCTCTGGGTAACTTAGCGACCCGCTGAGCCGGGAACAGTAGGCTGAGATTTGAAGGTAACCAAAGGTCCGACAGTCTAACTGCTGACATCAAAGAGGACTTTCACAAGCCATGTGACATCACCCTGCAGTACACTGGTCACACACTGATGGCATTGACCTACACTACATAACCTCCAAGTACACGAGGCCAAAATAACAGAGCAGTCTGTGCCAAGCATGCTATAGGGCAGGCCATGTAGTGCAGGATGACACAGCATTCTTATAAAGGAGGAAAATACTTAAAAAGACCTAAAATATAATTTCTCATTGTCACTCATTTCCATTCATTGGCTCATTCATTAACAAATGGCTAGCTTTAAAAAATACGAAAAGAATAGCAATACAATGTCATAAGAAATGAAGAGAAATGCTTAAAATGTGTTATCTGTCATCTCATTATTTTGTATAATGTTTTTCTATGTGAGTCTGTATTGCCCCGCCCACTTTTTTGTGAGGGGGAAAAAGAGAGAAGAAATTCTGCTGTATTTTCAGGGTGATTTTTCCATCAGTAAACCCAGTACACTTTGGAATCAGCCAGTGTATTGAAAAGCCTTTACAAAGGCCATGGTGTTTGTGCTGTGGAGAATAGCAGTGACAGGAGAGCCAAGGCTTCAGCTTTCTCCTTTAACAGAGTCACATATTTCTAAACGAAGGACTTCGCAACAAGGCTGCAATCATGTTTCTCTGAAAAGTCTGCGTGCCCTTTGACCTCAGAGATGAATGTTAAAGGCCTAGCGACGGGGGAGGGGGTGGGGGGGGGGGGGTGGAATGAGAAGTGCATTGACAATCTTTTCCTTTTCACCTTTTCTTACTACTATAGGATCTTTCCCTCTCTCTTGGCTCTTTCTTCTTACAAGGCTGCATCACCATTCATCAGTGCATCCTTCATCCATCCAGCCATCCATCTCAGGTATTTGAGGAGGAATTAGCTCCTAAAGCTAACGTATTGTTTCCCACGCCGCACACTGAGGGGTTAACAGAGTAGCGTAGGTGTAGTTTCGATCCGTCAGGTAGGTCAGGTTTCTCTTAACGTGACTGCATACCTGTGTGTTTGTGTGCGCGTGCTTGTGTGTGCATGCTGTGCGCCTTTGAGTTGTATTGGGAAACATAAAAGTAGAGTGAAGGAATCCAAGCATTCTTGAAATGGCTGGCCCAGACAGCAAACATAACTCTCTGCAGACAGCCAATCAGATCTCTGCCTTTCCTCCAGCACCAGGTTCACAGGTCATCCCATTTAGGACACAACAACTTCTCAGTGACCCCCATAGAAACAAATGCCTGGCTGGCCCAGAGTCTCATTGCGCCTTGCAGAATTATTACTTCATGGTAAGGATCAGCATGCTATCAGACTCAGAAATACTTTATTGATCCCTGAGGGGAAATTGGTTAACGCAGCACTACTTTACAGTCGCTCACATTGTAGAAGGGAAAGCTATATAAACATAGAAAACGTATATTATAGTTGGGGATCTTTGAATGTGTTTATCTAATCAATTATCATCTCACCCGAATATAGTCTAGCATTTTATTCAGGGCTTTAACTTCCTTCTTGAAGACCTTCACCATAAACTGAAACACACACATTAGGTTCAGCTTGTGTTAGATTATTGTTAGCATATTTAGCAGCATGACCATGACAATAAATACCTTGTTTCAGCGCGAGTCTCTTTCCCCGTACTGCAGGCTGACATTGCCTCTCCTCGTCACTCGGTTGCAATCCTGGACCATCACAAGCAGGGAAGCGCTCTGTAGAGGGCTTCTTAACCCAGTCCGGGTTATTGTAAATACACTCCCAGGTATTTGTAATCTATAAAAATCATCAGATAAGATATATATACAGGCAATTCAAAGAAGACTACTACAATAAGGCATCTGATGCGACAATCAAAGCCCTTGTTTTGTCTGTTTGATAACAATAAATTGTTGAAGTTACATTTAAATACAAAAGAGTGATCTGGCTCATGAACACATCAACTGCAGCCTCTTACAAATGTAATGCATCACATGTTTCAGGTATGACTCGGGTTTGGCTGCACACATGGCTAAGTGGAGAAGAGAGCGACCAACACATGTGTACTGTGTGCATGTGCTGGAGAGAGGGATCATTTCTTTCCATTTCTGTGGGTTGATTGCAGTAGCGGCTCGTGCATTTTTGTCCAGGGAGGGCTATATATAGGCCTGGACGATGGGGTTGAAATCAATATAATCATAAGGATTCTTCTCAATATCAATATCATATGTTTCACATATGCAAAATCAGTGTTCATCTCATTGAACTGAATGGTGATGTCAAACAAACCTTATATTTTCAAATAAGATTCCTGCCATACCTCATTTGATCAGTTTTTAAGTAACATTTGCTTGTCATCATCAATTTAGACAGCAAAAATGTCACTATTAAAATAACTTCATATCATCACGATGATTCCACTGAAAGACAACAATAATAGGCTATTGAATTATCGTCCACTCCAGCCCTAAATCATGCAAGTAGTGACGGACGTTACTAGCTACTAGAAACGTCTGAAAAAGACCCGAGTGTATTTTCTTCCTCTGTCTGTAGCCTGTTGTTTAATGGCGAGCTCAGGGTGGTCCAAGCTCTTTCACTCGATGCTTCTCCTGTAATGTCCATCTCTCAAACGGCGTCGTTTTGAGTGACTTCACAGAATTTTCTTTCTCCATTCTTGCAAAACGTCTTTTGTGTTTTATGGCAGTTGAAAACAAACTTCTTTGCTTCGCACGCGTGCTGCAGGGAGACAACAAAGCCGTCGGCGTGGGACTGCTACTCTCTGCTACTAGTGTTTATATATACTGCGTCGCTACCCATCTACGTAGCAGCCTAGCCTACGTCACGACACTGACTCTACCTGACCCCACCTCCACCCGGTCGCTAGATACGTGCACCCAGAGCCCACCCAAATCCCTTTGTTTTTGAGAGTGAACAGCGCATGTGCAACTACACAGATCCTGATACTCTAATGATCTGCACTGGTGGAAACCGGAAGTAAACCGGAAGTCCCCGGACGGCGTCCATGGCAATTCGGTGCAAGAAAATATTGACCCAAAAACAGTACACATGTAGATAATTATGAATCTACATATTTATTGCAGATTATATACTCACTATCTAATATTCACCTCGCTCATAAAAAAATATATATAACGTTTTATTTCCCTCTTCTTCATGTGGATATTTACTGTCAATGATGTGGATACAGTAGGTGGGGCGGCGCCCTGGTGCCCTCTAGTGGCCGGCCGCTACTGGTTGATTGCAGTTTAGATCCAGTGCAGTTTTCCACCTGGCAGTGACTGTGATGCCCTGGCTCTTTGTCTGGTGTGTGTGTGTGTGTGTGTGTGTGTGTGTGTGTGTGTGTGTGTGTGTGTGTGTGTGTGTGTGTGTGTGTGTGTGTGTGTGTGTGTGTGTGTGTGTGTGTGTGTGTGTGTGTGTGTGTGTGTGTGTGTGTGTGTGTGTGTGTGTGTGTGTGTGTGTGAGACCGTGATGCCCTGGCTCTTGGTAAAATGGTAAATGGACTGCATTTTATGGTTGTGCGATGTCATCAAAATACGGTACCCATCGTGATTGTTTTACAGTGAAACATCGTGTTGGACGATGGCATCGTCAATGGGTGGGGATGGGGGTGGAGGGAATAATTAATTATTTATTAAGTCGCTGCGTTGCTGTAATGCCATTTGGCTTCACGTTAACAGGACAGCTGAGCTCTATATGACACCAGCGGGCTTGGATAGGCTATTAGCCTCTGCTCTGTGCTACAGCACAGAGCCAGGCGACTGAAGTGGGCAGTGGCTGTCACTACCAACAATTTGAACGGCACAAAACAAAGAACGTTAACGTTACAGCTCCTCACCAACAACGTGTGTGTGTTGAATTTAACTAGCTGGCAGAAAACTGACTGAATTACTGGCTGATATAACGTTATTCGCCAAAGTTGAAAAATTTCAACTCGAGCGAACGGGCAATGAGGCAAAAATCATGCCATTCGCACAATGAAAATCTGTGTCACTTGCTGCATTCGCCACCGCCCAGGGCGGTTTTCACAAAACAAGTTGAAATATTTGCCAATTTTTTTGAGATGACAATCAAGTGACAATATAAAGGCAATATCAAGATAATATCACTTTGGAACTATTCACCGCTTTTCAACCAGATTTGTATCATTACAATGTATACAGATGAACAATGTTTAACTTCCCTCCATGT
>NC_139627.1:33331451-33353951 GCF_964638095.1 Poromitra crassiceps | reverse complement strand
ATCAGATATAAAATCTTTCAATCTACAACTGAAGCCTCCAAGAGTATATCCCTTTTCAAACAAACTAGATGGCACTCATCAGTAGAGCGCATCATACCTCTACCAACACTATGCAATTGTCAATATACTGTATGCCAGTTCCACATAGGATTTTCACGAAAAGTTAACAATTTCTCCCATGCCACATTACCAACTTGTTTCACATTTTCATGACTGGACCTGAAATGTTTTTCGACAAGCATTTTAATTGATTATCACAATACCACATGGACAAGCAGCCATTTCCATTAGATCTGGCCTTTAAGTGTTGTAAACACTTGGTGTTATGTCTCAATTGGAAATGAGCTCACCAGTTTCTCCATGTTGATGATTGGGTCAATGGTGGAGGGTTTGCCTCTTCTTCTTCTTCCCTCATCTGCTGATAGGCCACACAGCATTCCCACCACCACGCCCTCCTTTGGCCAATCAGTGTGAAAAGTTCATCAGTCATTCCTTGCCCCCATGACCAACATTTACTCACATGCAAATATGGTCATACGTTTTTTTTATATCTTGCTAACAGCCAAACAGGTGGAACAGGGTGAAAACATTAAGCCCTATTTAACTTTGTTGGCAGAGGTAAAAGAAATATGCGCCATTCCAACACGTTCTCACTCCGAGCACGTAGCATATTGACGCTTTGTCCCGTCCCTTGTGCGTCACTTGTTACTAACATGGTACCCTTGAGCGACACATGAAACGACTTGGGCTTTCCGACTAAACTCAATGCAAACCCATGGAAGTCATCTTTGACGCTTATGGCAACTGCTCCCCCATTAGCCTAACTGCTCCCCCATTAAGGTCTGGAGGGAGGTTAGGTTTAGGCGTGGGGGGTGGGAGAAGTTAGGTTTAAGGTTAGGGTCTGGGGGAGGTTAGGTTTAGGCATGGGGGGTGGGAGAGGTTAGGTTTAGGGTTAGGGTCTGGGAGAGGTTAGCTCCTCCAGACCCTAATGGGGGAGAAGTTGACTAATGGGGGAGCAATTAGGCTAATAGGGGAGCAGTTGCCATAAGTGTCAAAGATGACTTCCATGGGTTTGCATTGAGTTTAGTTGGGAAAGCCCAAATCGTTTCATATGTCGCTCAAGGGTACCATGTTAGTAACAAGCGACGCACAAGGGACGGGACAAAGCGTCAATATGCTACGCGCTCGGAGTGAGAACGGGTTGGCCATTCATGGAGTAAACACAAACAGATGTATTTCCATATTTATAAGACTCATGTATTAACCTTTACATTATGCTTTAATTTGATCATCCTTGCAGTTGTTATGGGTGAGTGAAACTTTAAGTGAAAAGAGAATTTCCCCACGGGGATCAACAAATTCCCACATTATTATTATACAGTACATGTACATTTGTTGTGTTTGTGTGTAACGTAACATGTCGTGTGTATGTGTAAGTGAGCGCTATATGAATGTGTAATTGCATGCATTATGTACTGTACGCGCGTGCATGTGCGTTTATCTATAGTGCACAGGTTTGTTTTTGTCTGTGGCTCTTCACAGTTTTATTTTGAACACATTTTGACCTCTTCATCCTAGCAGCGCATTCCTGTGGTAATTGTGTCTCTGGAAAGAAAACGGCACTCTTCAAACACCCGGTGTGCCTGTTTCTGCCGGTGCTAAACCGACTTTTCAACATAGGGTCAGTTTTGTGGGTGTTGAGTTTACTGCTCGCACAACTATTTCAAGAAAATAAACACTGGGCAGAGATGGTAGAGATGTGAATGGCTTCCATTGTTTTGCCTTTCATTGTGTAATCAAGATGGTTAACCTGCCAACTTTTGATGTTCAACCAAGATTCCAAGAACTGATGTAGGAATGAGATAATGTGAAATACCGCTGAACTTCAAAATAGACAGATAGTTACAGGATGTTCATTGTAATCTGTAAACCAACCAGCCAACCTTTTGACAAATTGTCTCTCCCACAGGCATAATCAAGTCACTTTTTACAGGGCCCTCAAGGATCATTTTAAATTACACAAGAGGTGTAACCCCGGTGCCCTGGCTAAATTCCCATATATGCTTTCCTTTCTATCATGGCCACCTAATCATCCCTCGTTATCTAATTGGCACATCCAGTCCTCAACTCTCCAGGTGATAGCTGATGTGTGGTGAGCATTTGGGTACAAACTGGCTGGCGTGCATCACCCAGGCGGGTGCTACACATCCATGGTGGATGAGTTGAGTACCCCCCCCCCCCCACACACACACACACACACACACACACCACCCTGATATGTAAAGTGCTGGGTGCCTCGAAAAGTGTTATATAACATAATTAATAACATGATTCCATAGAATAGAGTAGTGTGCCCCTCCAATTCAGTTGATTTGTGTGCAAAGAAATAATGGAGGTTGTGTAACTGCAGTGTCTGTGTGAGATGTTACTGGTGCGTCATGCGCCATGGGGTTCGAGTAAAACAAATGGTGGCTGTCACGAGGCGTGCTCATGGTGTGCTGTACCACCTCATAGTCATAACTCATGGATGCAGTGGTGGTGAACCTCTTGTTCCCGCCTCTCTCTGTGTGGGGGTCTTGCATGGATGCTGATGTCAGTGGAAACACTGCGAAGGAAGTGGCTGATGACTGATCCTGATTCTGCTCCGTCTCGGCTGGGGGTCGAGGGCTCGCCCCGTGGGGCCGAGGCTGCTGGGCTTCCTCGGGTTCCAGAACGTCTGCGCCAACGTCAGAAGCAGGAAACCTGTTACTCACATTATAGCCCTGGACATGATGATATCACTGCTGCGGGAAAACCTCCACAGCGTGAATCGCACAGAACGAGCGTACTAGGGATATTCATGTCAGTCAAAGCATTTCCTGAAAATGATATTTTGTATATCTATAACCACTTAATCATCAGAAGACTTTGGATCAAGGAGAGAGACAATAAAAGTCTCCAGGGTGTAGAGATATTTACTATTTCCCTAAAGATGGATTTTCAGCAGAGCGCCAGGATTCGGGTCAGAGGTTCTGCTTATGATGTACAAACAGAGCACCTGAATTCCTCAGCCCCTTCAAAACAAGGAGGGCTTTTCGGGAAAAGTACTGACAGCTTTCTGGACAAACTCACAATAGGGAGACATAGACTTAGCCTTAACTGTTTGTTTACATCAACTTGAGCTTGTGTGTGTGTGTGTGTGTGTGTGTGTGTGTGTGTGTGTGTGTGTGTGTGTGTGTGTGTGTGTGCGCATGCGCGCGTGTGTGTGTGTGTGTGTGTGTGTGTTGTGTGAGTGTGTCCTGTGACGTCCAGGTTTGTTTTTGTGGGCTTTACACATATAGTCCAGGTTATGTTGATTCTGGACATTTTTAGCTCATGGTCTCAAAGACATGCGTGTTGCATAAACCCACGCTCAACTAGCAAAGCAAAGGCTACAAATGTCAGCATACTGCAGGACTTAGAGGCTATTTTCTGTTCACCATTTACAGTCAGTTTGACCATTACAGTCAAGAGTTAACTATCCCCTTTATAAGATGGACATGAGGAGATTTCACTAAGTATTTAGGTTACTGACTCTAATGTCTAAGGTCTAATTTTGGATGGAAATAGTTCTCTCACAATCAGCAATTGTTAGAATTACTCCAAAACTTTGATCCAAAGAAGAGTGGCAAAATCAAGACAAGCTTTCCTCTGACAGCATCATGGTGAGTCTATAGCAAACAAGCTGAAGCCTCTTATCTGTTTGGGTGAGTCTGGACATCTCTACAGAGATGGAGCAGAAAGCGGCCGACTCAGCCAGAGTCCTTCTCTGCCTCTTCTCAATCTGTTACTGAGCAACATGCAGTCACTTTACTGAGCAACATGCAGTCACGTTACTGAGCAACATGCAGTCACGTTACTGAGCAACATGCAGTCACGTTACTGAGCAACATGCAGTCATGTTACTGAGCAACATGCAGTCATGTTACTGAGCAACATGCAGTCGTTACTGAGCAACATGCAGTCACGTTACTGAGCAACATGCAGTCACGTTACTGAGCAACATGCAGTCACGTTACTGAGCAACATGCAGTCACGTTACTGAGCAACATGCAGTCACGTTACTGAGCAACATGCAGTCACGTTACTGAGCAACATGCAGTCACGTTACTGAGCAACATGCAGTCACGTTACTGAGCAACATGCAGTCACGTTACTGAGCAACATGCAGTCACGTTACTGAGCAACATGCAGTCACGTTACTGAGCAACATGCAGTCACGTTACTGAGCAACATGCAGTCACGTTACTGAGCAACATGCAGTCACGTTACTGAGCAACATGCAGTCACGTTACTGAGCAACATGCAGTCACGTTACTGAGCAACATGCAGTCACGTTACTGAGCAACATGCAGTCACGTTACTGAGCAACATGCAGTCACGTTACTGAGCAACATGCAGTCACGTTACTGAGCAACATGCAGTCACGTTACTGAGCAACATGCAGTCACGTTACTGAGCAACATGCAGTCACGTTACTGAGCAACATGCAGTCACGTTACTGAGCAACATGCAGTCACGTTACTGAGCAACATGCAGTCACGTTACTGAGCAACATGCAGTCACGTTACTGAGCAACATGCAGTCACGTTACTGAGCAACATGCAGTCACGTTACTGAGCAACATGCAGTCACGTTACTGAGCAACATGCAGTCACGTTACTGAGCAACATGCAGTCACGTTACTGAGCAACATGCAGTCACGTTACTGAGCAACATGCAGTCATGTTACTGAGCAACATGCAGTCATGTTACTGAGCAACATGCAGTCACGTTACTGAGCAACATGCAGTCATGTTACTGAGCAACATGCAGTCATGTTACTGAGTAACATGCAGTCACGTTACTGAGCAACATGCAGTCACGTTACTGAGCAACATGCAGTCACGTTACTGAGCAACATGCAGTCACGTTACTGAGCAACATGCAGTCACGTTACTGAGCAACATGCAGTCACGTTACTGAGCAACATGCAGTCATGTTACTGAACAACATGCAGTCATGTTACTGAGCAACATGCAGTCACGTTACTGAGCAACATGCAGTCACGTTACTGAGCAACATGCAGTCACGTTACTGAGCAACATGCAGTCACGTTACTGAGCAACATGCAGTCACGTTACTGAGCAACATGCAGTCACGTTACTGAGCAACATGCAGTCACGTTACTGAGCAACATGCAGTCACGTTACTGAGCAACATGCAGTCACGTTACTGAGCAACATGCAGTCACGTTACTGAGCAACATGCAGTCACGTTACTGAGCAACATGCAGTCACGTTACTGAGCAACATGCAGTCACGTTACTGAGCAACATGCAGTCATGTTACTGAGCAACATGCAGTCATGTTACTGAGCAACATGCAGTCATGTTACTGAGCAACATGCAGTCACGTTACTGAAGAGTCCTCATGGTTCTTATTGCCAAAACAAAAGAACTCCATGCTCAACTCACAGTCTTTAGAATGCAATGGTGCCGACCTAATAAAACACAATGACAAATGAAGTTGTCACACATATAGCCTAACTTTTTTTAATTAACATTAACATTCTTATTTTCCAAACCAGTTGCAGTGTTCCACTGTACTGCAAGCCTTAAAACTGGAGGCTTTTTAGAACAGTGATTTTTTCTTTTCTTTTTGGTGACCCACATTTTCTAAATATTCCCTCCCATGACCAAAACCTTGCTTTTGGTAGACAGTAGACACTATTGTTGATCGGTCAAAATGTACCCTGATTTCTAGGCCACTAATGTAGCTGATTGCATATCACTCATCCTATCTGACAGGCATTATAGTCTAAAATCATCTCCTTATCTTTCCATGATCCTTCATTTGGGGTCCACCACTGCCAGTCTTGCAAAAGCACCTCCTCCACAGACCAACCTATTACAGCAGATAGGCTACAACTGAAAGAGTTTTGAGTATAACCACATAGAACATGTATCTTCAGCTCCTGCCTCCTCCTGTGTCTGTTTCGGTGCAGGGCCTTCTCTCATCTCAGCAGACCATCAGCTCCAGACTGCACTCTTCCAGAGATGGATGCCTGGGAGAGAGGGATGAAAGGCCAGGAAATGACTGTGAACGGGAATAACCCACTCACTGGTGCCACTCCATGAAATCCACCCTCAGGAATCTTGGCATTCCTAACCGGAACGGCTACAGTGTTCAGGAAGGAGGACCTGCATATGGATCCATGGTAAATCACTTAGCATGTTGCATTTGCAACTCCACAGGATTGACAGCTTCTTAAAAATGGACCTCTGGCCTTCTTCTATTATATAATATAGTATATTATATATATATCTATAGTATATATATTAATATATAGTAATGTTATATAGTGTGAGGCCCAGAGATGAGCCCCCATCAAAAGACATGTATGTTAGGGTTAATACTCCTGTCAGTGCCCCTGCCTGTATGTATATATATTATATATACATACATACATACATACATACATACATACATACATACATACATACATACATACATATATACATATATATATATGTATATATATTATATATATATATATGTATATGTATATATATATATATATATATATATATAGACATAATACTATATAGTAATGTTATATAGGGTGAGGCCCAGAGATCCCGCAACAAAAGACCGGAGTGCCTCCATATCATGTATTAAGTTATTCTTTATTTATCCCCATGGGGAAATTCATCCTCTGCATTTGATCCATTCTCTACTAGGAACCTTCCTAGAACTAGGAGCAGTGGGCAGCTGCAGTGCAGCGCCCGGGGACCAACTCCAGTACTTTTGCCAGTGCCTTGGTCAGGGGCACTGACAGGAGTATTAACCCTAACATGCATGTCTTTAGGTGGTAGGAGGAAACCCACACAAACCCGGGGAGAACATGCAAACTCCACACAGAAAGGACCTGGGACGGACCGGGGTTCGAACCTGGGACCTTCTTGCTGTGAGGCAACAGTACTAACCACTGAGCCACCGTGCCGTCCGTATTGACCTCTGGCCTTCTTCTGTTATAGTACAGTATAGTAATACCGTATATAATATATATATAGTACGGTAATGTTATATAGTGTGAGGCCCAGAGATGAGCCCGCAACAAAAGACCAGAGTGCCTCCATATCATGTATTTGTTTTTTCACCCACTATGCTAACATTGGCAGTGAGTAACAGCCATTCTCACATGTAAACACCTTTCATAAAAGTGAAGAGACTGTAGGCGGACAGCAGAGCAATCAGTCAATCCAACTTTAGCTATACAACACCTTTCAAGCAAGATTGCAATACAAAGTGCTGTAGTAATGCATAGATGCACAGAGCAATATCCAGTGAGTGCACATACAGTATATGAATATGCAAATACTATATAACATAGGGACCATGAACTCATACACTCATATACTCATATGTGTTCACATGTAATATGCAAGAATCCAAATATTTTACAGGATGTACATTTCCTGTAAAACATCATGCTTTTTCTCCAGTTGTGCCATCTCAGGATGCACACCAACTTCAAATCAAATAGCAGTCCAGTGTGTTGAAAGGACTTTTGGCTTGACGTGCTCATCGGATCCAGCCTCTCATTTAGCAGTAAACCCGTGTTGTCTCTGAAATGTTCACATTAGAGGAACACAGACTGTCTGCCTTTCTGCTCCACAATGGGACTCTTGTGTCAGTGTCAGAGACGCTGCTAAGCATTTACAGCCAGGACACTTGGGAAAGCTTAGCTTAGTTGTTTTTGTTGATGTGTGTGTGTGTGTGTGTGTGTGTGTGTGTGTGTGTGTGTGTGTGTGTGTGTGTGTGTGTGTGTGTGTGTGTGTGTGTGTGTGTGTGTGTGCGCGCACGCGCACGTGCGGGGGAAATATAAAGCTTTGTTCAAAACCCTGCAAGCATCGCCCAGGGATTTTAGCATAGCATAGCCGGCGTCCATATGTGTTTACCATGGGCTAATTACATTCAGTTGCTCTGCTGGAAATAGGAAGAAAATATGCTTTGTGTTGAAGAGAGACACATCACACAGACATGAAAGAGAAGCTCTCATGCCGAAGATGTTCAACAACTCATATTGATTCTTCAGAATTATCATCTGCTCCTTCTCTCTCTCTCTCTCTCTCTCTCTCTCTCTCACACACACACACACACACACACACACACACACACACACACACACACACACGTTTTACAAAAGGATATGGTGCTGGTGTTGATGTTTGCAGTCCAGTCAGAGCAGCTGCTGTGTGTTGTGCTTCCACATTTTTCAGATTAGGGTCATGCATGAATTTGCATTCCTAGTCCCATCTCAGTATTACTGCTTAGGAAGTCTCAATTGTTTTAGATTGAGTGCAGCTGAGTGCATTGCCAAGAATGTTGCAGCAGTGCACTGTACAAACAGTGTGTAGACTTATATCACATCCTCACTATAGCATAATA
The DNA here is from genome assembly GCF_964638095.1 of Poromitra crassiceps. Lineage (NCBI taxonomy): Eukaryota > Metazoa > Chordata > Actinopteri > Beryciformes > Melamphaidae > Poromitra > Poromitra crassiceps. Next base: position 33,345,501 of record NC_139627.1, on the reverse strand, counting down.
CTATGGCCATGCACCTCAGGAAAACATAGTGCATCATATTCATAACAGCACAGCAGGTGGGTCAACCAGGCTGAGCCCAGACTTCTCACACATCTCTGCCCCAGCGAAGAAGCACTTCCACAGGCCGCAGGGTCAAACAGCGTGCCTCTGTTAAAACAGAGCTGCACCTATCCCGATTCCTCACTCAGCCTGTCTTCACTTGGGACAGTTATTTGAGGTTTCGGTGAGGGGGATCACCCCAGGGAGCAGCAGGTGTTTTGAGGTATTTGGGGTTAGGGTCAAGAGAACAGAGAGGCATATTGATCAAGCTTTAATCTGGGCTTCAGACGACTGTTAGACGTGCACCCTGGTCTGCATGTCTCTCTGCACAGTAGAGCTACTGAACAGACTGCACAGTGACACCTGGACTGATGTGGTTACAGCGGGGGGGCTATGATGCACCTCTCAATATGAATCTATACTTCTGGATCACTCACCACTCCTTTTTGGACAGTGTAAAGCAAGACTAGAGGGTAAATCAACTAGAAAGCATACAGAGTTCTCATGCTGCTACCAGCTTGCATGGCAGTGTTTGCTTTTCTGCCTAAAAAGAGCCTCACTGTATTATCATTTAATTTGACCATGTACTTTTTCATATGGGGATTGATCAACTGAATATGGGCCGGCCCGTTGCTAGGGATAGGAAAGTCGCAGAGAGTTAGGGTTCGAGGGGTGGGTAGGAGGAGTGGATATGAAGTGAATATGAAGGCCGTTGTACCAAAATCATATACATCATCTAAGGTCTAAAAGAATGGCAGCAGATGGTTATTCTTCAATATTCAACTGATTTGTTTCCTCTATTTGTAGGGAAAGGTTGCAGTATTGAAGCTACGTTGGCATATACACACCATGCTCCAGCTCCACTTTCCTGTTTGCCAATGTATTAACAGTGGCTGAACATGGGCCAATGTTGGGCAAATCTTTTCATCTCACTCTCAACGTGGAGCAAAATTCTAAAGTCTCATTCAGCATTATTACTCGGGGAAGAAAGACAGGTTCATATTCAAGCATCCAAGTTTTGGAAGTATTGCTGACAATGTCTAAGGGGGGGGGGGATAGCAGTTCATCAGGATACAACACTGTAGTCCTTGGCTGAACAATTTGCTTGTGTGTGTGTGTGTGTGTGTGTGTGTGTGTGTGTGTGTGTGTGTGTGTGTGTGTGTGTGTGTGTGTGTGTGTGTGTGCGCGTGTGTGTGTGCGCGTGCATGCGTGCGTGCGTGTGGTGCTGAGAGACAGTTTGCGAGTTCAAGTGTGCCAGTGAGTCTGACCATTTTTTATTTCTTCAGGCTGGTATTAGGGTCCTATTCAGCATGTCCCAGACATCAGAGTTGTTCTGGTGCCCATGTTAGTCAGAGCTGGTAGCCGCAGAGAGACTTGGCACCAAGAGCCGCCAAATGAGGTGAACAGAGAGCGGAGGACTCTAGGCTGCCTCGGTGCAAGAGCAAACATTCTTGTCCTTAGTCCTCCCCAAAGTAAACCAGGCCATCAGCTTTGCCCGAGCCTCGGGACACTGTGTACCAGACGGGATGTAACTTACTGCCTTCCTCTACTTCCTCAGATAAGTTAATGTGCTCTGGCGAGTGGCGACTAATCGAGAATATTTCTCAGCTGAGAATAGACTTGGAATAGATTCAAATTGCTTTTAGGTTGCTGATTATTTGTTATTTCCTCTTGCTTAGGGGACAAAGGACACGTGTGGGCAGTGAGGACAAAGTTGAAATGTAATCATGGAAATGATTCGATTTTTTCTTTTTTGGTTTTTACGTTCCCCCCCAAAGGCCTAAGCACTGGTCATCTGGTGACCTGCCAATGAGACACAGGAGAATGCTGGGAGCAGGAGCTTAGCTGCAGAGAGCCAACCATCTCAAACACATGACTGGAGGTGGGCATGCAGAGCCAGAGGGCATCTTTGAGTTTGACATCTCTTTCATATACATACATACATACATACATACATACATACATACATACATACATACATACATACATACATACATACATACATACATATCAATATTTCATCAAACTGTGCAACACTTCCACTCAAACTGCACCATCAAATTGTTTATGTCTTGCCTGCAATGATTCACCTTGCACTGTGCAGGCTGTTCTCATTCACTGTTCATACTTATACCTACAAAAAGTACAGTAGGCCTAATGCATCATTTCAACCATTTTCAACAACCATCAGGGGACGGTATATGCACTAGGTACCTTAAATAAAAAGGTCAGGGTGGCAGACAGGCGTACATTTGCCTTGGATACCGGAGACCAGGGTTCGATACGCACCGTAAGCTACATTAAAAAAATTAAGTAATGTTTTTCTTATTTAATCATGACCAAACTCTAAGCCTAACCTTAACCAAGTTGTTTTACTTGCCTAAACATAACCATCACAACCAGGGCCGTAACCAGGGTTCTGAAATAGGGGAGGTCCAGCAAGGGGAGGTGCATTCCCCTTGCTGGACAGGGGGAATGCAACCCTCAAAAAAATTTGAGGGTTTTTTCCCCCCTTTTTGAGCCATATTTAGAGTAATATATCATTTTAAATCAACATTAGGATTATACTGTTGTGATGTCATTATTCAGTATATTCTCTTTCATGTCACCACCTGCTCAGCTCTCCTGTCAACATAATTGTAACTAACAAACACAAACTGTTTTAGCCAAATTCATATCAAAATGACACCTACAAACACAGGTACACAACCCAAGCCGTACACAACACACAAAGTCATCATCGATAATAAAAAAAACATACAGAGGGACATTTATTTATTCCTGATAGGAACGATTGAAAAATAAAATAAAATATATTATGTTGTTTTTAACTTTACACCACCTCTTTTTGTTACTTATTGGGTCATGAAACTGAAACCATGCATATAGCCACCTGCATACCTGACTTCGGGAGCTTGGCAATTGGCATCATGCATGATTAGCCAGTAGCATCCCAACGTGTCACACAGGTAACATTACTTAAGAGACAGACTAGACACTTACTTTCTTGGTTGTTGCTAAAAAATCTGTCAGTGTCACTCACTGTCTGTCGTTCACTCGCTCACTGTCTCGCAGCTCGCTCACCTTCAATTATCTCGCCAGGCAGACAGACAGTCATCACTCACCACCATGCTGCTGCTCTCTCGGAATCAAGTTACCGCGGACGCGGCGTCAGATGACTTCCTGCCTGACCTGCCTTTCGTTTCAAAATAAAAGCGATCCCGTGTTTTTCATGCTTTTCCATGCAGATTGTTTTATAAAAAAAAAAAAAAATCCTCTGAAATATTAGGGGAGGTCCGGACCTCCCCGTGCTCATAGCTAGTTACGGCCATGATCACAACCAACGTTTGAGATGTCATCAAATCGGTCGTGACTCGTGTTGTAGAACCCAGGGCTTGCGCAAGCACACTGATCGCTCATGTTGCTCGACATGTAGTATAGACAAAAGTACTTTTCCTAAGATATCATAGCCACCGTTTCATGAGGATACTTTGTGCTGTGTGTGGCTGAGCCTGTTCTGACCTCCACTATGCAAAGTGGACCATTTACTCACATACAATGGATTTTTATGAATGCACTGTTGCATGTACTGGGGTGTGACTGGACAGGTACACTATTCGCCCATTTCCACCGCTGGTATCAGCGCGGCCCCGCCCAGCTCATCTCGCTTTTTTGTCTCATTCCACCGATCAAAAACGTGGACAGCCCGGGTTGAGTCGGGGTTGAGTCGTGCTAGCTTTGGTCCCTGCTTTGTTGAGGTTCCAGTGCTGTGGACCCGGTACCATACCGTGACGTGAAAACACTGCAGACGACTGATTGGTCAGGCAGAATCGTGTTTACTGTATCTACTGTCAATGCTGGATACCAGTTTAGTGGGGCTTACCTTCTCTTCTGTTATTTCCATCAGTCTTTTGTGTTGCTGCCTTCGGCTCTGGTGAAATAAAATCGATCTCCTTGCTCAGCTTTAACATGACAGTGGTTTTCAATTGTTTTGAGAGAGAAAAAGTCTGCTCCTCGGGAAGCCCTTTGTAGTTGTGTGTTACGTCAGCTCTGCTAGGCCGGAGGCGGGGGTTTAGCGAAGCCGCGGTCTTGCCTGGTGAGTTGCCGCCGGGGTTCTCCCCGTAGCGCCTCTCCCGTCCCCCGCGCAGTGCATGCATGTGAGTTTGAGTAACAACAAAGTGATATCCATTCTCCGGGCCGATTGTCACATTTGCCCATGTACACTGTAGGTCATTAGAGGCACCAGTATTTCATAACCAGTTTAAAAGTTCCGTGTATGGATTCAATTTTAACGTTATACGTTATAGCCTACTTCGGCTATGGGCGGAGGAGAGATATGCGGTCACTATGGCGACCAGGTGTGGGCGAAGGTGAGTAAACTTGGTATGGAAACAGAGTCTATATCAAGTAGAGACGAGTAAGACCAGGTTGAGTAGAGCTGTACTGTGCTGTTATATGTGGTGGAAATGAGCCATAAGTGAGTGAGTGAGTGTGTGTGTGTGTGTGTGTGTGTGTGTGTGTGTGTGTGTGTGTGTGTGTGTGTGTGTGTGTGTGTGTGTGTGTGTGTGTGTGTGTGTGTGTGTGTGTGTGTGTGTGTGTGTGTGTGTGAGAGCGTTCAATCCTGGATCGTTGTTGTTGGGGTCATTCGTACTGGTTGCTGTGCATGAAGGGAATGTTATTCTAAAGTCTGACTGTGGAATGCACTATTCAAACACTATAGGCCGACCCACACACTGTACTGTGTTCCCTTCACATGCTGACCCACACACTGTACTGTGTTCCCTTCACATGCTGACCCACACACTGTACTGTGTTCCCTTCACATGTTGACCCACACACTGTACTGTGTTCCCTTCACATGTTGACCCACACACTGTACTGTGTTCCCTTCACATGTTGACCCACACACTGTACTGTGTTCCCTTCACATGCTGACCCACACACTGTACTGTGTTCCCTTCACATGCTGACCCACACACTGTACTGTGTTCCCTTCACATGCTGACCCACACACTGTACTGTGTTCCCTTCACACACTGTACTGTGTTCCCTTCACATGCTGACCCACACACTGTACTGTGTTCCCTTCACATGCTGACCCACACACTGTACTGTGTTCCCTTCACACACTGTACTGTGTTCCCTTCACATGCTGACCCACACACTGTACTGTGTTCCCTTCACATGCTGACCCACACACTGTACTGTGTTCCCTTCACACACTGTACTGTGTTCCCTTCACATGCTGACCCACACACTGTACTGTGTTCCCTTCACACACTGTACTGTGTTCCCTTCACATGCTGACCCACACACTGTACTGTGTTCCCTTCACATGCTGACCCACACACTGTACTGTGTTCCCTTCACACACTGTACTGTGTTCCCTTCACATGCTGACCCACACACTGTACTGTGTTCCCTTCACATGCTGACCCACACACTGTACTGTGTTCCCTTCACATGCTGACCCACACACTGTACTGTGTTCCCTTCACATGCTGACCCACACACTGTACTGTGTTCCCTTCACACACTGTACTGTGTTCCCTTCACATGCTGACCCACACACTGTACTGTGTTCCCTTCACACACTGTACTGTGTTCCCTTCACATGCTGACCCACACACTGTACTGTGTTCCCTTCACATGCTGACCCACACACTGTACTGTGTTCCCTTCACACACTGTACTGTGTTCCCTTCACATGCTGACCCACACACTGTACTGTGTTCCCTTCACACACTGTACTGTGTTCCCTTCACATGCTGACCCACACACTGTACTGTGTTCCCTTCACATGCTGACCCACACACTGTACTGTGTTCCCTTCACATGCTGACCCACACACTGTACTGTGTTCCCTTCACATGCTGACCCACACACTGTACTGTGTTCCCTTCACATGCTGACCCACACACTGTACTGTGTTCCCTTCACACACTGTACTGTGTTCCGTTCACATGCTGATTGAAACCATCAGGGCACCACCTTACTATCAAATGGCCTTTATTCGCTTTATCTGCTCAAATATGTTTGGCCTTTGTGGCATATGAAAATATCATGCATGCCTCGCCTGGTAGCGTTCCCCTATGTAAAAAAAAACAAAAACAAAGCAAAAACATGCATGGCCATGATACATTTGAATATGCTGTGATATAACTAAGCCAAGACACAGTTCTACACAGTCCAGTGCGCTGTCCCCTCCTTTAGGCCCTAAATGCTGCTTGCGGTTTTTGATAGCCCACTTTCAAGTGCTCAGGCTCTTTGGAGTTTCTAAATGTTTAAGTGACATCTCTGCGGTTTGCACTCTCGCGGAGGCCAGCACCGGTCAGCTGGAGTACTGGGTGAGCAGAGCCATATAGACACAGCTGGGTGTGTGCACAGATGTTCGCTCCGTCAGAACAGAGAGTTCATTATCCAGAGCCACCCTCGAGATCTGAGAAGCTCCAACCTTGACATGGATTACATGAGAGAGGGAGGAAGAGAGTTGGACAGAGAGAGAGAGAGAGAGAGAGAGAGAGAGAGAGAGAGAGAGAGAGAGAGAGAGAGAGAGAGAGAGAGAAAGCAGTTGTTTATCCCGTCCTCAGAGAATCCTGAATACTGCAGACTTGGCAGAAAGTATTGAACATTATGCCCATCTTGCATCATGGTCTGATGTGATCTTCATGAGGAGCAGGCTTTCATATTGAAAGCAGGTTTACAGCTCCATACCTTACATGTTTCCCATTAGTTGTCCTCTTTAGCAGCAAGAAAGCTACAAATGACTTGCAGAATAACCGTGAAGGAGCAGGTTGTAGAGTTTGACTGTAGCTGGTGCCAACACAGAACGGATGGGGCAGAGGAAATGTTCACTGGCAGCAATTCAGTTTCAGCATTTGTATGCTGTCTTTTAGAAGAAATTAAGCTAGATTGAAACAAAACTTTGATGGCTTGATTAACAGGTCTTTAACATTCAATCTTGACTTGAATGTGTAGTATGTATGTATGTATATGATGTATGTAACCTATGTTGTGTGTAGATATGTAGTATATGGCTGTGATAAAGCTATGTAAAGCCCTTTGAGATCCTTGTGTGATAAGGGGCTATAAAGATAACTGAGCTGAACTTGACAGCTTGAAAAAAAAAACTATTCTTAACCTCCGGCTTGTGTGTGTGTGTGTGTGTGTGTGTGTGTGTGTGTGTGTGTGTGTGTGTGTGTGTGTGTGTGTGTGTGTGTGTGTGTGTGTGTGTGTGTGTGTGCGTGCGCACGTGCGTGTGTGTGTGTGCGTGCGCACGTGCGTGTGCGTGCATGTGCGTGTGTGTGTGTGTGTGTGTGTGTGTTGTTGTTGTTGTTGTTGTTGTTTATTTACACATATAAAAACAATTACAAAAGAATACAATATATAATCAGCATTGAATGTGCAGGAGAATTGCCTAAAAACCCTCCAGGGGCTTAGGTGTGGCATTCTCCAGGTAGCATATTATCATCAGATTTTCATCAGTATAAAATACCCCCCTCCCATCCCTCCACCCACACCCCCCACCCCCCCACCCACACCCCCTCACACACACACATAATGCATACAAGTGGAATAAACGCTAAACACTAAAGTGGTCACTTACTGTATGCTGTATAGCTTCAAGTTTTCGTAAGAAGAGTAAAACAATTACAAGAAAATGAACAAAAGACAACAAAAATAAAACAAGCTATGTTTAGAGACAGCCATTAGACCACAGTTTGTATAGGCAGCCCATATGGAAAATATTTATTAGCTAGGAGAAGTGATTTCAATGCACTTTTGAACTTCTGTGAAGAGAAATCCAAAAGATGTGAAGGCAAATAATTCCATATCTTGGACCCTCTGTAGAGTATACTGAACTGGGATTGAGAAGTACGGGAATGGGGTGGTCTGAGGAGACTAGAGCTGCGTGTGGAGTAGTTATGAAATTGGTAACCATATGCAAACATGTCATGAAAAAAAGGGGGAAGGTCTCTTTTTAAGGAACTATGAACAAATAATCCAATCTGGAGATGGTTCACTTGATAAACACTGAGGATACCTAAATGAAGAAATAGAGGCTGGGAGGAGTGCCTTCGATGTACAGAGCTTATGTGTGTGTGTGTGTGTGTGTGTGTGTGTGTGTGTGTGTGTGTGTGTGTGTGTGTGTGTGTGTGTGTGTGTGTGTGTGTGTGTGTGTGTGTGTGTGTGTGTGTGTGTGTGTGTGTGTGTGTGTGTGTGTGTGAATGGTATGTCTTGTCAGAGAAAGGAGAAATTATCATGCGGGATGCTCATCAGGAAGAAGGAATGAAAGAAATGTCTGAAGTAGTTAGGGCATATCCTCGAATAATTTTTTTCAAATTCGAATATTCTATTGAGGTTTTCCACGAATATTCGAATGTCTGCTGTGATGTCATCGCGGTTTGTTTGTTTTTATAATCCAAAAATGTAATAAAGTGATTCACCGGAATACATACGAGTATTTTTGTTAAATATTTTTTTATGAATATAATTGCAGTGAAAATTGCACTACTAGACAGTGACTTAAGTGTTGCATTACCGCCACCTACTGGATTGTTCTATTAAAGCTACATAGTAATCCTGGATGTGGTCAATGGATTAATTCCTTAGATCCATGAATGAATCAGCCTGTGGGACGTCAGGAGTGATGATTAGTTGGGGTTAGGTTCATTCTAGCAAAAAAACAAAAACATATTTTTTAATTAATATTAACAATCAAATATGAATGTCTAAATTCGAATATCAGCATTATGAACGAATATCCGAATATCCGAATATTCGAGGACAGCTCTAGAAGTAGATAATAATCCTGACCTCCGACTTTTACACAAGGTTTCTTATCTCTTGACAGTCACAGTCTCATACTCACCCAAAATGTTCCTCTCTGGGAGAAGGCCAGGCAGCATTTCCAACACATGGATTAGTCGTTCGGTTTGGAGACTGCTCTGCATCTCAGTTTGACATAGCGCAGCCAAACGGGCCAAACTGTAAGCTTGCTATTTCTCTCGCACGTACTGTATTTCAGTGAGCGTGCCTCCAACTTGGACTCAGTGCCTGCTGAGCTCGGCTCAACTCAGCTCAGGGATGTTTTCTCTCCACTTGTTTGAGCATGACCTGTGCCACAGTACACCCCGCCCCACCCCCACCACCAAAAATCCCCTCCTCAAACAGAGGCATTCATGGTTCGATTGATATTAAGCCCATAGGACAGACAGAGGAGAGAGGGAGAGAGAGGGGGTGGGGGAGACGGAATTCAAGAGATTACTCATACACTCCTCCATTAGTCCCCAGGAGCTGTAGCCAATGTGGAAGCAGAGTGTTTTGGCCAGGAGAGTCTAAACACTATGATATAGTATTGTATCATGGTACATTACATTTCAACAATATGTTTATTCCCATGGAGAATTAGGACCGTGCATGGAATTACAGGCTCAGAGAATCCTTGCACTAATCATTGGACATCCCTTGGACACCGCATGGCTAGATAACAGGAAAACAATGTCCTTTAAAGGACAATTCTGTTATTGATTTTTTTTTATGCCTCTGCCGGCAATAGCCGTCGTCGGAGGCATTCGTTCCATCCGTACGTCCGTATATACAGTATATACTGTACATCCGTCCCATGCTCGTTAACGCGATATCTTGTGGGAATTTCTGAAAAATTTGGCTCAAACAGCCACTTGGACTCAAGGATGAACTGATTCGATTTTGGTGGTCAACGTTCAAGGTCACTGTGACCTCACATCCATCCGTTTCATCAAGGACGGGGGCGGGGCCAGATAAAAGGCTAGGGAAAATGGGCCGTAGCTAGGGTTAGGACGGCCGTAGAGAGTCGGGATTTGAGGGGTGGGTATATGGGGAGTGGCTAGGGGGATGTGGGTGGTAGGAAGGGGTGTGGTGAGATAAGGGGGTGGCGCTAGGGGAAAGGGGCCCTAGCTAGGGATAGGAAGGTCGTAGAGAGTCGTGGTTCGAGGGGTAGGTTGGGGGAGTGGCTAGGGGGATGTGAGTGGGGGGGGTCAAGGAAGGAGGCGGGGCTGGGGAAAATGGGCCATAGCTAGGGATAGGAAGGTAGTAGAGAGTTGGGATTCAAGGGGTGGGTTGAGGGAGGGGCTATGAGGATGTGGGTTCATCCCCCCCGTACGCGTTATTTCGAATCCCACATAGGTTATGCTAAAACCACGCCCTGTGTGCCCGCCTACGCAGCAGTCAAGCGCCGGGATTGGCCAGGAGCAAGTCTTTTGTCTTCTTTTGACAGCTCGAATCCCATACCACAAACACTGCACGGCACTCAGCCCAGCGATTTCATGAACCAACTGAATTGCTCTTGAGAGCGGACATTGAAATGAATTATGGTCACATACCTTCCTTAGTTTATTAACGCTAATGAAAACGTAATACAAGCTTTTAACACATTTCCCACACCACAAACACTGCGCCCAGCCCAGTGATTTTATTAACCAAATTGCTCTTGATAGCGGACATTGAAAATAAATTACTGTAATATATTAACGCCAATGAACGGAGCCCAACATGAGCATGGGCGCCTGGCCAATCCCAGCGCTTGACTGCTGCGTAGGCGGGCACAGGGCGTGGCTTTAGCGTAACCTATGTGGGATTCGAAATAACGCCCCCACCCCCCTCGTCTCCAGTGGCTGTTTGACATCTATGCTTCACAACTTTATTTCCATCGATTGTTTTGTCAAAAGCTTTTAATTGAAAGTGAATGACTCCCCGGTGCCTCTAAAATGGGCCCAGAGACTCATATCAGCTTGTGGCCTTTACTGAAACCCAAAGCCCACACATGCAAGTGGGTTGACAAATGTACAGTACATGTAGTGATGAAGTGTCCATACAGGCATTAACTGATTATCTGAATTTGAACTGTATTGGTAATGACAGCCCATCCTGATGCTGAAATACAGACTAAGTAGATTGACAACTAAGGTAAACAATATGACTGAATGAAATGAGACAGGCAAACATGATGAGATGAGGGGAAAAGTGTAATGATAGTATATTACTGTAACAAGCTAATAACAGTAAATTATACTAACAGTGATTATTAAATCCAATTGAGGGCAGGGACTCTTTCTCTCTTCTCTAGACCATCCAAAGACTCAACTAGCTTATATAAACTAGTTTATATTATGGCTAACACATTTACAGATGCCTTTCAAAGATGATCAACCTCTAATACACCAAAATCAGCTGTGCAGCTTGAATATTATTGTCATCTCTGGATCTCTCCATACAGCAACGTAGCTGGACTTCATCGTGATCATCTGTGCTGTATTATAAATATCTGCTATTTCCTTCCACAAGCCATGAGGTTTTTATTTTGATATGGGTTTGGGGTGTGTATGTGTGTGTGTGTGTGTGTGTGTGTGTGTGTGTGTGTGTGTGTGTGTGTGCGTGTGCGTGTGCGTGCGTGCGCGTGTGTGTGTGTGTGTGTGTGTGTGTGTGTGTGTGTGCGCATGTGCATGGCTGGCTTGTGTTCAAGGTTAATAGTCCTGGCGCTCTCTGAATGTGAAGGTCTGCTAGTCATTATCCAATCTGCGCTGCAGCATAACTAATAACTAGACTCCCAGAAGCGCAACACAGCACAACTCATAGATTACCACATAATTCATATTGCAAATATTTCATATTTGTGGTATATTTTCATATCGTATAGCTGCAATAATTTTTCTTTCATTTCTTCTCAGTAGTTCTACATTATAAAGCCCTTTTGTATATTCATATTACTATTCTATTTATCTTTGCTGTATGCTATAGCTACTCAATTATTTGCTCATTAACTCAACATGATTTGCTCAGATTCTTAAGACATTTTTCAACACCAAACGGTAAATAGTATATCGCAGAGGTGGAAAGTACTCAAGTACTTAAGTATTTTTTTGAGGATTTGTACTTTTTACTACTACCTAGTACCTACTACTATAATTGGAGAGCCGTATGCAAGGCATGAGTTTGATCACACCCCAAAAAAGTGTGCCCATGGCGCATCACCTCCAGAGTCTCCACAATAAAAAAGAGCACGAGTACTGTTAAAAGTTGAGTAAATGAGTATTAAGCCCCTTCTAAACATGCAATGAAGTCTTGACCATTACCAGCTGCTAGTAGGTCGGCCTGCATGTTTAGAAACAACTATCCACTTTGTGCGCACTCCCGCGAGTGCGGATCATGACCATCCGAGCCCCTAGTATAGGGTGCAGATCGCTAGCAGTGCAGCTGTAGTTTAGCAGCTCCCAGCTCATTATCCGGAACATGCTGTGAGTGGACATGAGATCCCTCATGTCTAGAAGGGTGAAACCGGCAAATTAACCTGCCCAGACTAACGGACAATGGTCCAGACTTCATGTTTAGAAGTGGCTTAAAGTCTGATTTTTGCACCGGACTGTGGAAACAGCACAGTAGCATATGGACTGCTCGTTAACAGGATCAGAATCACTTCTGTATTTAGGGCACCCAAACTGGTGGTTCACGCTCAAGACTGGCCAATTGAATAAGACAGGTGACGATCAAATTGTAATGATCATCGTAATCATCTGATTAGTTCCGAAATCTCAGTATCATTACACTGCTGATAGCCATAGCTAAATAGATGTATCTGATTGTGATTTATGCTGCTGCTAGCAGCTCTAGCTCGTCTGGCAAAGGACAGAATCACCAAACTGAGCATATCTGGCCACATCTGAATGAGCTGTTCACTATGAAAAACAAGACAGACAAGGACAGGGACAGCTTAGGTAAGGTGCTGGATGTGTCAAATGTGTTACATGCGGATCATAACATTAGTGAGCCATTAGTGAGCGACTCTGCTAAGATGACCAGGGCAGTGGCCAGATGACAAGCAGCTCTGCTAAGATGACCAGGGCGGTGGCCAGATGACAAGCAGCTCTATTAAGATGACCAGGGCAGTGGCCAGATGACAAGCAGCTCTATTAAGAGGACCAGGGCAGTGGCTAGATGACAAGCAGCTCTATTAAGATGACCGGGGCAGTGGCCAGATGACAAGCAGCTCTATTAAGATGACCAGGGCAGTGGCCAGATGACAAGCAGCTCTATTAAGATGACCAGGGCAGTGGCCAGATGACAAGCAGCTCTATTAAGATGACCAGGGCAGTGGCCAGATGACAAGCAGCTCTATTAAGATGACCAGGGCAGTGGCCAGATGACAAGCAGCTCTATTAAGATGACCAGGGCAGTGGCCAGATGACAAGCAGCTCTGCTAAGATGACCAGGGCAGTGGCCAGATGAAACACTGTTTAACTGAATTTCTTTATTGCTGTTATTCAGCTAGCAGTCTGCGTTTCCTCCCCTCTGGTCACCTCTATAGAGTGCTGGACTCACGTGTCACCTCTTGGAAAACTCTGTGACATTTGATGCCTGTTTTCTCCTTATGATGTAATCATTAACTATTTGAGTAATTTAGCAAACTACAGTGAAAAGGTCTTCGTGTACCCTGAGGAGTGGGGAGACGTGTGAGAAGTTAAGTGTGTTAACAGCATCATTTTCAGCTCATATTTATCCCTCTTATCTCATCCATCGCAACTTTGAGGCAAACCTATCCCACCAGCTCTTAAGTCTCAGGTTCACCCTAAAACAAGTTATTCCTATAGTATGTGTGTTGTGCGGAGGTAATAGAACAAGTGGGATTTGATAGCGCCACATGCTAGGGTCATTAGCTGGGAAGCCATGTCCTGGCTAGCAGCATGTGGGGATTGAGTCACAGTCTGTCCTCCTACACCACAGGCCTTCTATGGTGTTTTCCCACTATGAAAGGCTCCCTATTGACATGATGAATGGGCCCACGCTGCAGCGCTTGGAGAAATCGAGTCATGCCTAGCAGGTCATCGGTCCAAGCCGGGTTTACACGTGAACATAATCATAATCACCCATATGCATCAGTGGGTTGACACACTTAGAGGCTACTTAGCTGAGCAAACTTGAGTGAAGAATCTATTCACACAACTGTCAATGGGTATGTTGTCTGCCATGCTGGTTG